>NW_022205201.1:0-5000 GCF_008831285.2 Nymphaea colorata
CACAGCTTACACAGCTTATAAGAAAAGAAGATTCTTTTGTTGGTTGACCGGGTATGCATGATTCATAATATAATCCAGATGAAATGTTTTTTAGATATGTGTGCTGATCAACAATGGAA
Organism: Nymphaea colorata; assembly: GCF_008831285.2. Lineage (NCBI taxonomy): Eukaryota > Viridiplantae > Streptophyta > Magnoliopsida > Nymphaeales > Nymphaeaceae > Nymphaea > Nymphaea colorata. The sequence goes on from NW_022205201.1 coordinate 120, forward strand.
GGTATCAATTGAAATATCTGTGGCTATTCCCGATTTCATCAACAAACAATCAAGTTCAATAGGAATAGATGCATTGTATTGTACCCAATTTGCATCTGGTTCTAATGAACTGATGAATAATGGAATTGTAAATCCATTGGTAGGCAGAATCGCGGATTTAATTTACTTGACTTTATCGAACGACTCTGGAAGCAAAAAAGCAGAATATGCCGAAAAGAAGCATGCCACCCTTTGTATTGTTATTGTTCTATTTCAGTAAGAACAAACAACAAACAGTCTTTGTTTCGGTCAGAAATTTCTGTGATGCCTTAAAATATCCACGATTACCCGCGGTAACAGCTGTATATATAACATAACCCGATGGATACCAAAAGATCATGCTGCTTTGATTCTGATATTCTCAATCAGATTCAAGAATGAATCGAGGACGTTCACTTTATCTTATTTACTTACTGTGTCTTTTTTATTCATTTTTTGACTTTACTATATTCTTATTATGTTTGATGCTCATGAACAAAGAAATGAAATTAGTTTTAGATTTTGTTTCTCGTCCCATTTATCTGGTTTAGACAGTTGATCTGGTTTAGACAGTTGATGATTTAAGGAAAAGCAAAATTAAATTTCATGTTATTATGATGATCAAAATGATCAAATTGACGTCTAAGAGATATCCGTAATTACAGTTATTCGTTGTGATTGCACAGACTTGCTGATTGATTCAGAGATCAAATTGAGTCTTTACGGAAGAACTGCTTTCCACCAATAGCAATGATGGCAAAGTACGAGATTTTTTTATGTGAAACCATTTTTCATGAATCCTTGATACTCGATGAAGTCTGAGATTAGTTAATTTATCATTTACCATCAAACCACTTTGGCCCTTTCTGGTTCATTGGAATGGCTTAATCAGTTACTAACTCATTCTTTTCCGGTATTGGAAATCCAATTAAAGATCTTTAGTTTAGCTTAGTCGTTCGAGCAAGAATTGGCTCATTTCACTCATGACTGATTGTCACAAATGATCAGGTTGTTAACTAACTTCTTGTTTATTCGTCTTTCTTATAAATGGTGAAATAAATGATTCATACGCTAGAATCAGGGGGCAAACTGGATACTTGTTAGATATACATATGCGTCCATGGAGAATATTAAAAAATAGAATAAAAGATCAATCAATGACTATTCATGATTTAATTCCATATTGAATCAATCCCGTACCGATTCCGAATTATAGGAATTTTTGTTATGGTAAAACTTCGTTTGAAACGATGTGGTAGAAGGCAACGTGCGACTTGAATGACATGATCGGCTGTGGATTTTTACATCCATCATCTTCAATGAGGATGCTCTTGGCTCGACATATTTTGTTCTGTTTCACCATTACTCCACGATGTTGGGTTGTAATGTAAATAAAATAGTACATGATGGAGCTCGAGAATAAATGATTATCAGAGGCAGGATCTAGGGTTAGTGCCAATTAATAATTTGGAACGACTTCGTAAGTATATCTTCGATATAGAAAAGGTCAAATTGGACCGACTTTTCTATAAAAAAAAGTTTGCTGTAATTGGTGAGACTATTTCGATGATAAAGAAGTGTATCACAGGGGAATTAATGGAATTGAATCGTTCGTATGATTCTTCGACGTAAAGAAATAGCCAAAAGGTATGTTGCTGCCGTTCCGGAAGATTAAAGATCACCGAAGTAATGTCTAAACCTAATGATTCAAGGATAAGTGATTCCAAAACAAGAAAACACCATTTTCAATGATTGTCTCAATCAAGTGGATTGGATCATAATAAGTAAGAAATGGAAATATATTCCAGACGAGACAAAAAAGGGGTTATAGACCGCTCAATAAATATTTATTTAAGGATTTTTTAAGGATTTCTTTTTAGTCCTTTGAGAATTACCCAACTTGAGTTATGAGGACGAATGATATTTTTATTTTATAGGAAGGAAGAAGGAAAAAAGACGACTTCAATCATAATTTAATTGATGATTTCAAGGATCCGTTTGCTATAGATTTATATCCATCAATTTTAATCATTCTTTCTCGAGCCGTATGAGGAGAAAACTTCCTATACGTTTCCAGGGGGGGGGGTATTGCCCATCGATCTATCCCAATGAGCCACCTATCGAATCATTGCAATTGATGTCAGATCCCGAAGAGAGGGAAGAGATCTTCGGAAAGTAGGCTTTTACGACCCGATAAAGAATCAAACTTATTTAAATGTTCCTGCTATTCTATATTTCCTTGAAAAAGGAGCTCAACCCACGGGAACTGTTCATGATATTTCAAAAAAGGCAGAGGTATTTAAGGAACTTCGAGTTAATCAAACAAAATGAAATTAATGAAATCAAAAGATGGACCGGTATAGTAGCTAGTTCTAGTTTTGTTTAATTGTTTCTTCGCCACTCTCTTGCTATATTCATACCTATTCGCTATTGTTCCTATATGGTTTGAGATAATGTAAGGACAAAGAATGACAAAGAATCTCTTTGTCTTTTTATATTTATATGAATATGAGAGGGATAGAAAAAGGATTATATTATATGTCATAACTGAAATCCATGAAATTATGGGATTACCATTAATCTGATGGTTTTCCTTGGGACTCCCTCACCTCAAGAAACAAGAGGTGAATCTTGGGGCCTATAGTGATAGTGAATAAATACGATATTCTTTTTACCTACTTCTTCTTTACTTCACTTCATTTTCATTTCTTGTAGTGCCAATCTAACACAAGGCCTTATCTTATTTATATTTAGTTTATTTATTGTATTTTGTTTGATTTGATTTCCCAATATTTCGTTTGTATTGACAATGGTCTCTCGAACGAATAGAATACAATAGAATTCGATCGTAGATAAATCGATCTATTCTTGCGGTTTCATAGGTTTGGTTTTTTACTTCATTCAAAGGATTGGTTTGAGGGATCGTCTGTGACACAGGAAGTCTTTTTTTTATTTACTAAAGCTATACTTATCTGTGAATCTGCTCTTCTTTATTGTATAGATTTTTTAGAATCATAGTTTCTTCTAAACTTGCTGTTATTCTTATGCTTATGTTAGTTCAATGTTTTGACTTGACTGGTTCCGGTAATTTTGACTTGACTGGTTCCGGTAATCAAATCTCTTGATTTTTATTTCGATCGTAATTAGATCCTTATCTGGGTTGCTAACTCAACGGTAGAGTACTCGGCTTTTAAGTGCGGCTATGATCTTTTACACATTTGGATGAAGCGGATTCGTCCATACCATCGGTAGAGTTTGTAAGACCACGACTGATCCTGAAAGGGAATGAATGGAAAAAACAGCATGTCGTATCAATGGATAACTCTGAGAATACTTCATTCTTATCTGGTCATATCAGATCGGTAAAAAATGTCCTTTTGATTCTTAGCTAGAACGGTTCAAAATTCATTCACAGTTGGGTCAAGTGAATAAATGGATAGAGCTATATGGCTCCAATTATAAGGAAAAACCAAAAGCAACGAGTTTCCGTTCTTATCTGAATTCGAACGAATACCCGATCTAATTAGACGTTAAAAATATATTAGTGCCTGATGCGGGAAAGGGCTCTCCTGCGAGTGGATCATTGATTCCTTTAAAAAAAAATCCTAACTATTCACTGTTCTCCATTAGTTACTGGAGTGTAACCAAATGTGTATAAGAAACGGTGTACTGATAAATATAACTCATTCCAAAGTCAGAAGAGCGATCGGGTTGCAAAAATAAAGGATTTCTAATACACAATCTCTTGTAACTATACCCAAACACGAACGAGTTGGATGGAAAAAGAGAGGATGCGTTGATTAGACGTCTTGTCTCCAGGTATATCAGTTTTTATGATATACCTTGTTAGGACCATATCGCACTATGTATTGATTATTTAATAACCCAAGAAATCCTCCCCCGCATGCGGTTCAAGTTTCATTGCAAACAAATGGATAAATTGCAAGACGAATTGCAAGGCTATTTAGAAATAGATAGATACCGGAAACAGCGCTTCTTATATCCACTTCTTTTTCGGGAGTATATCTATGCACTTGCTCATGATCATGGTTTAAATAGTTCGATTTTTTATGAACCCACGGAAAATTTAGGTTATGACAATGACAATAAATCTAGTTCACTAATTGTGAAACGCTTAATTACTCGACTGCATCAACAGAATCATTTGACCATTTCGGTTAATGATTCTAGGTTCGTTGGGCCCAACAGGAGTTTTTATTCTCAAACGATACCAGAGGGTTTTGCAGGAATTATGGAAATTCCATTCTCGGTGCGATTAGTATCTTCCCTAGAAAGAGAAAGAATAGCAAAATATCAGTATCAGAATTTACGATCTATTCATTCAATATTTCCCTTTTTAGAGGACAAATTATCACATTTATATTATGTTTCAGATATACTAATACCCTACCCAATCCATCTGGAAATCTTGCTTCAAACTCTCCGCACTCGGATACGAGATGCTCCTTCTTTGCATTTATTGAGATGTTTTCTACACGAGCATCATAATTGGAATAGCCTTATTACTTCAAATAAATCCATTTCCATTTTTTCAAAGGAAAATCAAAGATTATTCTTGTTCTTGTATAATTCTCATGTATATGAATGCGAATCCGTATTAGTTTTCCTTCGTAAACAATCCTCTCATTTACGGTCAATATCTTCTCTAGCCTTTCTTGAGAGAACACATTTTTATGGAAAAATAAAACATCTTGTAGTGACGCCTCGTAATGATTCTCAAAGGACCCTGCCCCTCTGGTTCTTCAAGGAACCTTTGATGCATTATGTTAGGTATCAAGGAAAATCAATTATGGCTTCAAGGTGTACTAATTTACTGATGAAGAAATGGAAATATTACCTTGT
>NW_022205201.1:10000-15000 GCF_008831285.2 Nymphaea colorata
TATTGAGAGAGATCAAGAATTCTCGCTATTTCTTAGATTCATGGACCAAATTCGATTCAGTGGTGTCTTTCACTCACATTTTTTTCCACCAAGAACGTTTTGTGAAACTCCTTGGCCCCCAAACTTGGAGTGTCCTGCTTTCACGTGATTCACAGGGTTCAACAAGCAATCGATATTTCACTTTCACGATCAAAGGTGTAGTACTGCTTGTAGTAGCGGTCCTTATATATCGTATTAACAATCGAAATATGGTCGAAAGAAAAAATCTCTATTTGATGGGGCTTCTTCCTATACCTATGAATTCCATTGGACCCAGAAATGATACATTGGAAGAATCTTTTTGGTCTCCCAATATCAATAGGTTGATTGTTTCGCTCCTGTATCTTCCAAAAGGGAAAAAGATCTCTGAGAGTTGTTTCATGGATCCGAAAGAGAGTACTTGGGTCCTCCCAATAACTAAAAAGTGTATCATGCCTGAATCTAACTGGGGTTCGCGGTGGTGGAGGAACTGGATCGGAAAAAAGAGGGATTCTAGTTGTAAGATATCTAATGAAACAGTAGCTGGAATTGAGATCTCATTCAAAGAGAAAGATATCAAATATCTGGAGTTTCTTTTTGTATCCTATATGGATGATCCGATCCGCAAGGACCATGGTTGGGAATTGTTTGATCGTGTTTCTCCGAGGAAGAAGCGAAACATAATCAATTTGAATTCGGGACAGCTATTCGAAATCTTAGCGAAACACTTGATTTGTTATCTCATGTCTGCTTTTCGTGAAAAAAGACCAATTGAAGTGGAGGGTTTCCTCAAACAACAAGGAGCTGAGGCAACTATTCCATCAAATGATATTGAGCATGTTTCCCATCTCTTCTCGAGAAACAAGTGGGATATTTCTTTGCAAAATTGTGCTCAATTTCATATGTGGCAATTCCACCAAGATCTCTTCGTTAGTTGGGGGAAGAATCAGCACGAATCGGATTTTTTGAGGAACGTATCGAGAGAGAATTTGATTTGGTTAGACAATATGTGGTTGGTAAACAAGGATCGGTTTTTTAGCAAGGTACGGAATGTATCGTCAAATATTCAATATGATTCCACAAGATCTATTTTCGTTCAAGTAACGGATTCTAGCCAATTGAAAGGATCTTCTGATCAATCCAGAGATCATTTCGATTCCATTAGGAATGAGGATTCGGAATATCACACATTGATCAATCAAACAGAGATTCAGCAACTAAAAGAAAGATTGATTCTTTGGGATCCTTCCTCTCTTCAAACGGAACGAACAGAGATAGAATCAGATCGATTCCCGAAATACCCTTCTGGATATTCCTCAATGTCCCGGCTATTCACGGAACGTGAAAAGCAGATGAATAATCATCTGTTTCCGGAAAAAATCGAAGAATTTCTTGGGAATCCTACAAGATCAATTCGTTCTTTTTTCTCCGACAGATGGTCAGAACTTCATCTGGTTTCGAATGCTACTGAGAGGTTCACTAGAGATCAGAAATTGTTGAAGAAACAACAAGATGTTTTTTCTTTTGTCCCTTCCAGGCGATCGGAAAAGAAAGAAATGGTTGATATATTCAAGATAATTACGTATTTACAAAATACCGTCTCAATTCATCCTATTTCATCAGATCGGGGATGTGATATGGTTCCGAAGGATGAACCGGATATGGACAGTTCTAATAAGATCTCATTCTTGAACAAAAACCCATTTTGTGATTTATTCCATCTATTCCATGACCGGAACAAAGGGAGATACACGTTGCACCACGATTTTGAATCAGAAGAGAGATTTCAAGAAATGGCAGATCTATTCACTCTATCAATAACCGAGCCTGATCCGGTGTATCATAAGGGATTTGCCTTTTCTATTGATTCCTACGGGTTGGATCAAAAAAAATTCTTGAATGAGGTATTCAACTCCAGGGATGAATCGAAAAAGAACTCTTTATTGGTTCTACCTCATATTTTTGATGAAGAGAATGAATCTTTTTATCGAAGGATCAGAAAAAAATGGGTCCGGATCTCCTGCAGGAATGGTTTGGAAGATCCAAAACCCAAAATAGTGGTATTTGCTAGCAACAACATAATGGAGGCAGTCAATCAATATAGATTGATCCGAAATCTGATTCAAATCCAATATAGCACCTATGGGTACATAAGAAATCTATCGAATAGATTCTTTTTAATGAATAGATCCGATCGCAACTTCGAATATGGAATTCAAAGGGATCAAATAGGAAATGATACTCTGAATCATATAACTATAATGAAATATATGATCAACCAACATTTATCGAATGTGAAAAAGAGTCAGAAGAAATGGTTCGATCCTCTTATTTCTCGAACCGAGAGATCCATGAATCGGGATCCTAATGCATATAGATACAAATGGTCCAATGGGAGCAAGAATTTCCAGGAGCATTTGGAGCATTTCGTTTCTGAACAGAAGAACCGTTTTCAAGTGGTGTTCGATCGATTACGTATTAATCAACATTCGATTGATTGGTCCAAGGTTATCGACAAACAAGATTTGTCTAAGTCACTTCATTTCTTTTTGTCCAAGTCACTTCTCTTTTTGTCTAAGTCACTTACTTTTTTCTTTGTGAGTATCGGGAATATCCCCATTCATAGGTCCGAGATCCACATCTATGAATTGAAAGGTCCGAATGATCAACTCTGCAATCAGTTGTTAGAATCAATAGGTGTTCAAATCGTTCATTTGAATAAATTGAAACCCTTCTTATTGGATGATCATGATACTTCCCAAAGATCGAAATTCTTGATCAATGGGGGAACAATATCAGCATTTTTGTTCAATAAGATACCAAAGTGGATGATTGACTCACTCCATACTAGGAATAATCGCAGGAAATTCTTTGATAACACCGATTCCTATTTCTCAATGATATCCCACGATCGGGACAATTGGCTGAATCCCGTGAAACCATTTCATAGAAGTTCATTGATATCTTCTTTTTATAAAGCAAATCTACTTCGATTCTTGAATAATCCACATCACTTCTGCTTCTATTCTAACAAAAGATTCCCTTTTTATGCGGAAAAGACCCGTATCGATAATTATGATCTTACATATGGACAATTCCTCCATATCTCGTTCATCCGCAACAAGATATTTTCTTTGTGCGTCGGTAAAAAAAAACATGTTTTTTTGGAGAGAGATACTATTTCACCAATCGAGTCACAGGTATCTGACATATTCATACCTAACGATTTTCCACAAAGTGGTGACGAAACGTATAACTTGTACAAATCTCAGCCTCTTTCAACTTATTGTCAGCCTCTTTCAGATATGAATCTATCTGATTCAGAAGGGAAGAACTTGCATCAGTATCTCAGTTTCAATTCAAACATGGGTTTGATTCACACTCCATGTTCTGAGAAAGATTTACCATCCGCAAAAAAACGGAATCTTTGTCTAAAGAAATGCGTTGAGAAACGGCAGATGTATAGAGCCTTTCAACGAGATAGTGCTTTTTCAAATCTCTCAAAATGGAATCTGTTCCAAACGTATATGCCATGGTTCCTTACTTCGGCAGGGTGCAAATATATAAATTTCATCCTTTTAGATACTTTTTCAGACCCATTGCCGATACTAAGTAGCAGTCACAAATTTGTATCCTTTTTTTATGATATTATGCATGGATCAGATATATCATGGTCAATTCTTCAGATTCCATTGTGGGCGATTCTTCCACGATGGAATCTGATAAGTGAGATTTCGAGTAAGTGTTTACAGAATCTTCTTCTGCCCGAAGAAATGATTCATCGAAATAATGAGTCACCCGTTCCATTGAAGTGGACACATCTGAGATCACCAAATGCTCGGGAGTTCCTCTATTCAATCCTTTTCCTTCTTCTTGTTGCTGGATATCTCGTTCGTACGCATCTTCTCTTTATTTCCCGAGTCTCTAGTGAGTTACAGACAGAGTTAGAAAAGATCAAATCTTTGATGATTCCATCATACATGATTGAGTTGCGAAAACTTCTGGATAGGTATCCTCCACCTGAACTGAATTCTTTCTGGTTAAAGAATCTCTTTCTAGTTGCTCTGGAACAATTAGGAGATTCTCTGGAAGAAATACGGAGTTCTGCTTCTGGTGGCAACATGCTATTGAGTGGTGGTCCCACTTATGGGGTCAAATCAATACGTTCTAAGAAGAAAGATTTGAATATCAATCTCATCGATATCATCTATCTCATAAGTATCATACCAAATCCCATCAATTCAATCACTTTTTCGAGAAATACGAGACATCTAAGTCGTACAAGTAAAGAGATCTATTCATTGATAAGAAAAAACGTGAACAGTGATTGGATTGATGATCAAATAGAATCCTGGGTCGCGAACAGTGATTGGATTGATGATGCAGAAAGAGAATTCTTAGTTCAGTTCTCCACCTTAACGACAGAAAAAAGGATTGATCAAATTCTATTGAGTCTGACTCATAGTGATCATTTATCAAAGAATGACTCTGGTTATCAAATGATTGAACAACCGGGATCCATTTACTTACGATACTTAGTTGACATTCAAAAAAGGTATCTAATGAATTATGAGTTCAATAGATCCTGTTTAGCAGAAAGACGGATATTCCTTGCTCATTATCAGACAATTACTTATTCACAAACCCCGTGTGGGGCTAATAGTTCTCATTTCCCATCTCATGGAAAACCCTTTTCGCTCCGCTTAGCCCTACCCCCTTCTAGGGGTATTTTAGTGATAGGTTTTATAGGAACTGGACGATCATATTTTGTCAAATACCGAGTGACAAACTCCTATGTTCCCTTCATTACGGTATTTCCGAACAAGTTCCTGGATGACAATCAAGGTTATCTTATTGATGATATCGATATTGAGGATCGTGACGATATCGATATTGATGATCGTGACGATGATGACCTTGATACGGAGCTGCTAACTATGCCGAATGTGCTAACTATGTATATGACGCCGAAAATAGACCAA
>NW_022205201.1:35000-44118 GCF_008831285.2 Nymphaea colorata
CATAGATATTCATAAATTGAGCTACCATTGATTTGCTGGATCGCCAGCTTAGTGGAAAAGACCATAACTATACTTAACAATAAAACAGCGGGAAAAGCCCATATACGACGAATATTTTTGTTGCTGTCGGATTAAGCAGGAGTTCCAATCCTATTAACATAGTAACTAGAAGCGGAACGAAAGGTATAATCCATGCATATTGATATGTGCGTTCCATAACCATAATAATAAAATTAAATCAAACCTTTTTCCTCTATTTTCTTCTAATTAATTATATTAATTATTGTTCCCAATTCACATTCATCACCAGTTCTTATTTATTTTTTTTTAACACAAACCAAAATAAGGATACGAAAAGAATATTCTTTTTATTAATCTCGCTCTTCCTCGACTATTTAAAATTTGACCCAAGGAGTTACAATTGAATTGGTCAAATGATATAATTAAGCAAATTATTGCTTAATACTAGGGTGAAGTAATTATTAGCTTTTGATATGGATCATGAGATCCGCAAATAACTCAACCCAACAAGATCTTTTATCCAAAATCATTAACTAATTTAAATTTAATTTGAAACTGATTGATTGGCTTCCACCAGAACTTGTGGGAAATTCTATGATACTTGTAACCTCCCATATGGGTGAAGTAAGAAGGTGAAGTAAGAGGTTACTTAAATTGCCTTAATCAAGTTCAAGTAATGTTCAAGTAATGGATCATTGAACAAAAGTATTATTCGAATCGTGGGGCGCTATGCTTTAATGGGATCAATTGGTAGAGAAAATCTTATTGTTTTATCTCATGTAGGTAATTAATTTCTGGTTATTGTTATTAAATGTATTACGACGGTAGGTATATGTAGGTTATATATATGGTCTATTTGAAATAGACTGAGATAGGAATTGTAACCTTTTATTTTATTTATTTTTCTTTTATATTATTTATCTGCGGGGGTCGATTTCATCGGTAGTTGATACCATCGATCCTAATGAATGGAGATATGAAACAATTAGTACAATTTTCTTTCTTCTGAGATTTTCATTGTATGCAATAATAATGATAATGAATACTTCAAAAAGAGAAAAAAGATAACTATTTTTTTCTATGAGAGTTATACCTAGCGAATCGAATCTCCTTTCTTTTTATTCTCCAACTTGAGTTTGAGTCCCTAGCAATAATTTAGTTTAGTCCCTATTATATGCTATATGCGCATATTTGTATGTTATGAAGAAAATCTATAAACTAAATAATAGATATATGAATAGAAAGAATTAATGATCTATTTTGAACAATACATGTCTTTCACATTCAACTTAGAAAAGTTCATTTTTGCATGGCGGTTCCAAAAAAACGTACTTCTATATCAAAAAAGCATATTCGTAGAAATTTTTGGAAGAGAAAGGATATTGGGCAGCGGTAAAAGCTTTTTCTTTAGCTAAATCCATTTCTACCGGTTATTCAAAAGGTTTTTTTGTACGACAAAAAAAATGAAATAAAAAAAGCAAAGAATAAATAATAATGTGATAAGAAACCCTTCAAATGATCTAAATCAACATCAATCAATGATTGGATAAATTAATGATTCTGTATCATATATTGGGCCCTCAAAATGGCACTATTTGTGTTTTAAAGGGCGTTATTAGACGCAAGATACAAGGTTCAATATAGTGAATAGAGTGCATTTTTATATGATTTGCGAGATGGGGATTGCCATTTTCCCCATCGATTCACTATTTTCCCCATCGATTCACTATTACTAAGCTTTAAGGTAAGCTAGTAACAATTATGGAACCTTCAAATATTGACTTGAATGGCTATTCTTCGATTGATTCAATAATCATCTATTGCAATTGCATTGAACCTCTCAATATCGACGATTGAATATGCATGAGTTAGTATTACTTCGAACAAGCCGCCATGGTGAAATCGGTAGACACGCTGTTCTTAGGAAGCAGTGCTAGAGCATCTCGGTTCGAGTCCGAGTGGCGGCATTCTCTAAAACAAAAAAGGACACAACGGATCCTTTAATTCGATACCATATTTACATTCGGTAATTAAGGAAGGGTTCCCTTTTTTTATAACTATAAAAACAAAAAATGATTGTTTATGATATTTGCAACTTTAGAACATATATTAACTCACATATCTTTTTCGATCATTTCAATTGTGATTCCTACTCATCTGATGACCTTGGTCTATGAAATTGTAGGACTATGTGATTCGTCAGAAAAAGGCATGATAGCTACTTTTTCTGTATAACAGGATTATTAGTTACTCGTTGGATTTATTCGGGACATGTACCATTAAGTGATCTATATGAATCATTAATGTTCCTTTCATGGAGTTTCTCCCTTATTCATATAGTTCCATATTTTAGAAACTATAAGAATTTTTTCAGTAAAATAACCGCCCCAAGCGCTATTTTAACCCAAGGCTTTGCCACTTCGGGTCTTTTAACTAAAATGCATCAATCCGCAATATTAGTGCCTGCTCTCCAATCCCGTTGGTTAATGATGCACGTAAGTATGATGTTGTTGAGCTATGCAGCTCTTTTATGTGGATCATTATTATCCATAACTCTCCTGGTCATTACGTTTAGAAGAAAGATAGATATTTTCGGTAAAACCAATCATTTATTAATTAGTTCATTTTCTTTTGATGAGACCCAATACGTGAATTTTTCGTTTAGAAATTATCACAGGTATCAATTGACTCAGCGATTGGATTCTTGGAGTTATCGTGTCATTGGCTTGGGTTTTACCCTTTTAACTATAGGTATTCTTTCAGGAGCAGTATGGGCTAATGAGGCATGGGATCTTATTGGAATTGGGACCCCAAAGAAACCTGGGCATTTATTACTTGGACCGTATTCGCGATTTATTTACATACTAGAACAAATAAAAGTTTGCAAGGTGCAAATTCAGCAATTGTGGCTTCTATGGGATTTCTTATAATTTGGATCTGCTATTTTGGGGTCAATCTATTAGGAAGAGGGCTACATAGTTATGGTTCATTCACATTAAACATCTAATTGAAGAAAAAAACTGCAGAATACATAGAAAGATTGTACACATACCCTTTCATTCTCATATACCCCTCTCATATACCATAATATTATTAACCATAATATTATTATCTCATTTATACATTATATGTATAAGGTGAAAGATATATATGTAATCAGAAATATCTGTAGTTAAATAATAAAAACTACAGATATTTCTGATTACAATTTCCTTCATTTAATTGCATTTTTGACTTGATAGAAGGAAAAATCTTCTTTTCCTTTTGATTGGTCTAGCCAACGATTGATTTGTTTGTAAACAGCAGTGCAGGATTATTGGATTGGATCTTCTGTGCTGCCCATAACCATAAAAAAATCCATCCATGAAAGCTACCCATGAAAGTAATTAGATAGAATAGTTTCTACCTTGTCAACTGATAGTGAAAGAACGAAATCTGGATAAATACCAATACCTATTATAGGTAAAAGGATACACATCAAAATAAAGATTTCTCGTGGTCCAGAATCCACAAAGTGAGACTTGGGAACATTGAATAACCTGTATCCATAGAACATCTGGCGTGACATAGATAATGAATAAATAGGAGTTAATATCATTCCAATTGCCATTACAAAAGTAATTAGTATTTTTGACATTACAAGGTATTTTGGGCTAGTAATTATTCCCAAAAATATCACAAATTCTGCAACAAAACCACTCATTCCTGGTAATGCGAGAGAAGCCATTGAGAAGCTACTGAACATCGTAAAGATTCTTGGCATTAGTATAGCTATTCCCCCCATTTCGTTAAGATAACGAAGACGTATTCTATCATAACTTGTTCCTGCCAGGAAAAAAAGTGCAGCACCAATAAATCCATGAGAGATGATTTGTAAAATAGCTCCATTGAGTCCCGCATCGGTTATAGAACTAATTCCTATTATTATGAAACCCATATGAGATACGGAAGAATAGGCTATTCTCTTTTTTAAATTGCGTTGACCAAGAGAAGTTAAAGCTGCATAGATTATTTGAATAGTCCCTACTATCATCAACCAAGGAGAAAATATGGAATGGGCGTGGGGTAATAATTCCATATTGACCCGAACCAACCCGTATGCTCCCATTTTTAATAAGATTCCAGCTAGAAGCATACATGTACTGTAATGCGCCTCTCCATGGGTATCTGGCAACCATGTATGTAAAGGTATGATCGGTGATTTGACAGCATAAGCAATAAGGAAACCCAAATAAAATATTATTTCCAATGCCACGGGATACGATTGATTAGCTAATGTTTCAAAATTTAATGTTGGTTCATTGGAACCATATAAACCCATACCTAGAACTCCCATTAAGAGAAAAATGGAACCTCCTGCAGTGTACAAAATGAACTTTGTAGCTGAGTACAGACGTTTCTTTCCTCCCCACATGGATAAAAGTAGGTAAACAGGAATTAATTCTAATTCCCACATGATGAAAAAAAGTAAGAGGTCTCGAGAAGAAAATGATCCTATTTGACCACTGTACATTGCTAACATCAGGAAATGGAACAATCGCGAATTTCGGGTAACTGGCCAAGCCGCTGAAGTAGCTAAAGTAGTGATAAATCCTGTCAATAAAATGGGTCCTATAGAAAGTCCGTCGATTCCGAGTCTCCAGTGAAAATCAAAAATATTTATCCAGTTAAAGTCTTCTTCCAATTGGATTAATGGATCGTCCAATTTAAAATGATAACAGAATACGTAGGTCGTTAGAAGGAGTTCAAATAAGCAGATACAGATAGTATACCATCGAACTACCTTATTTCCTCTATGAGGGAAAAGAGCAATTAAGGAACCCGCGGATATGGGCAAAACAACAATGATTGTTAACCAATAAAAATCACTCATAGTAAAGACAAAATACACTTTGATTTGACCAGAAAAACCCGCGCTCGGATTTTTTTATTTATCGAGTACGGGTTTTTGTCGGTAAAGAGGAATCAAATGGATTCAAGGGGAGTTTTTTGTAACGTATTAATAAGCTAGACCCATGCTACGGGTTGTCTCATGCCATAAATAAACCCGTATACTTAAGAAATCCGTTGGACAAGCAGATTCACATCTCTTACAACCTACACAGTCCTCCGTTCTTGGTGCGGAAGCAATTTGCTTAGCTTTACATCCGTCCCAGGGTATCATTTCCAGGACATCTGTAGGACACGCTCGTACGCATTGGGTACACCCTATACATGTATCATAAATCTTTACTGAGTGTGACATTAGATCTATTAATTTTTTTTGGAACGTCATAAATTTTCGGTCTGGTAGCTTTAGTAAATGATTAAATATTTTGGCACCAGACGAATCGGTGATTAGACCATAAAGTTTTGTTAGAAATCTATTTCTGATCTGTTCATGAGATAGGCCCAAGATACTTTGATCTCTTATCTTTCATCAAACATGGTCATATCAGTCAATACACGTTTTGCTAATCTATAAATGAATTATAGTTATATATAATAAAGAAAGAAAACGTATAAAATTTATTGTACTCTTATTCCTAATCCATGCTTATGATCCATTGATCCATAACGTGAGTCGAGTGTCTATTTACTTCTACAGAGTGACATAACGTATATGTCTTTATATATTTTATTTGAGTAAAGGTTCCGACTACCGACTATTTTTATTTATTCAATAAATTTGATTGATTGATACGAGTTGATTTTCTGTTACGATAGATCGAAGAAACAATAGCTGGTCCAATAGCTGCTTCGGCGGCTGCAATAGCGATAACAAAGATCGAGAAAACGTCTCCCTTTAATTGGCGACTATCAAATAAATCAGAAAATGTTATGAGATTCATATTAACAGCATTCAGTATAAGTTCAAGACACATAAGTGCTCTAACCATGTTTCGACTTGTGATCAATCCATAGATACCAATAGAAAATAAATAGGCACTCAAAACAAGTACATGCTCGAGCATCATTGACCAACTCCTCGTCAATCTCGATTCATTTCAATATAAACAACAATTCAACTGATTCGATTAATTAAATGAGAAGATTCTACTGAATCTAATTCAATTATCAATCCATATAATATATATAAGAAATACAGTACCAAAAAAGACACTGAAATGGGTCGTCGAACTAACAAAAACTTTGAAATATGTCTCATGAACAATATTCCAATTTAGGGTGGACAGATAGATGCGATAACAATTACACGGAGGTTGCTTTATTTTATTTGGTTGGTTTGTTATTTCCAATTCTAAGTATCTATTCCCGGCGAGCCATAGCAATTGCGCCCACTAAGGAAACTAAAAGGATTATAGAAATCAGTTCAAATGGAAGATAAAAATCTGTTGATAAATGAATCCCAATCTGTTGAACATTACTTGTCAGTCCTGTTCTATGATCTGGTTTGATCTTGTAGTCCAAATAATCCCGTACCATGACGTGTTTGGGATAGTAGCAATTAGTGAAAAAAAAATACTTGTACAAACTAGCGAAGTGAATCCATCTCCGACAGTCCAAAAATGAAAAGAATTGTAATATTCTGAACCATTCATAAACATCACAGCAAATAAGATTAAGACATTTATGGCTCCCACGTAAATAAGTAGCTGCGCAGCAGCTACAAAATAAGAGTTCGATGGAATATAAAATAAAGATATACAAACAAGAACCAATCCCAAGGAAAAGGCAGAATAAATTGGATTGGTAAGTAATACCACTCCTAGACCTCCTACTATAAGACCTGATCCCAGAGATACTAAAAGAATATCATGTATTGGCGCAGGTAAATCCATTATGTGTTAAATAAGCGATAAATAAGTCAAAATATCTCATGATCTTACTGGTCGGGAAAAAGTGGGTTACCCTTTTTTATATCTAATAGTTCTTACCCCAGCGTGGTGTGGGTTTATGTAGATTGAGTTAATCAATTGAACGGGCCAATCTTGCTTTTGTCTTTAGTCGAAACAGAGTTCGTAATTTCATATTTTTAATTAAACAAATAAGGGCTATGGCTATAATGGCTATATATATTTATATATTCAAAAAGTAGTTATAATCCTCACAAATCTAGTTATTCTTTGTCTGACATGAAAGAAACTTACCTACTTTTGATCAAAACTTAGTCTTATTTTTAATTTAATTGGTAATCGTTCTTGAATCAAGGGGTTTCTCCATAGATATTTTTATTGGAGTTGAGTTCATAATTGTTCGAACTGTGTAATCTCCAATTACAGACATTGGTAACCGACCCAAAGCAATTTGATTATAATTTAATTCGTGACGATCGTAGGTGGAAAGTTCATATTCTTCAGTCATTGATAAACAGTTTGTGGGGCAATACTCCACGCAATTACCACAAAATATACAGATTCCGAAATCAATACTATAATTAAGCAATCGTTTCTTTCTAATATCTGTTTCTAATCGCCAATCAACAACAGGTAGATCTATCGGACATACGCGAACACATACTTCACAAGCAATGCATTTATCAAATTCAAAGTGGATTCGCCCACGGAAACGCTCTGATGTGATCGATTTTTCATAAGGATATTGAATAGTTACAGGTAAACGATTTGCGTGAGATAAGGTAATCATGAAACTTTGACCAATGTATCTTGCAGCTCGTACTGTCTGTTGACCATAATTCATGAACCCAGTCACCATAGGAAACATATATCGTGAATATCCATGAATAATTTGATGTTTCTTTCTCTTGCTTGAGAGAGGATAAGAATCTGGAATATCCTATTCTGTTATAGCGAAACAAGTTGGGAAGAAGTTGTCAATAATAGATTACCGAGAGCAATAGGTAAAAGAGATTTCCACCCAAGATTTAATAGTTGATCCATTCTCAGCCTAGGTAAAGTCCATCTTGTTGAGATAGGAATGAACAGGAACAAATAAGCTTTAGCTAATGTAATGAGGAGACTAATTGTTGTTCCAAAGACTTCACTAGTTTTATTTATTCGAAAAGTTCAGTAATTGGTATATATGGAATAGGAAGATTCCACCCTCCCAAGTACAGAACTGTTACGAATAATGAAGAAACTAGTAAATTGAGGTAAGAAGCAACATAAAATAAACCAAATTTGATACCTGAATATTCAGTTTGATAACCTGCTACTAATTCCTCCTCGGCTTCCGGTAAATCAAAGGGCAATCTCTCGCATTCTGCTAGTGAAGAAATTATAAAAACTATGAACCCTATAGGTTGACGCCAAAGATTCCACCCCCAAAAACCATATTTGACTGCGCCTCAACTATATCAACCGTACTTGAACTGTTAGATAATCATAGTCGATGATAACATCACTGTTCCCATCTCTATTCCAGAACCGTACATGAGACCTCAGCTTCATACGGCTCCTCAATGGTCACGAATAAATCTAAGGTATGCTTCGGTATTACATCGGCATACCATAGGAAAAAAGAAAGATGAATCAAAATGCTCATAAGTGAACTAGACCAGTGGGATTCTGTCCGCGATAAGATAATAACAAATAAAAAGTACACTTCTGAATCCATCTCATCCTTTATTCTTTTTGCTGAGTTTCTTGTTCAGTAATAACTTAACTCGATCTTTCCATAAGATACAATAAATAGTCAATCCATTTTTCCTTCCTGTTCTTCTCTTCTTTCTCAGAAGGACTATACTATATAAATAAAGGATTACTTCGTTCCTGATAGTTATTTTTAAATCAGTGGATAGGAGCTATACTCTGGATCGGGATCACGGGGAAGTACTTTTTGATCATTTCTACCAACTTCAAGCCCTCATTATGACTCCTTTTATGTAATGTCAAAATATCCGTTTGGATACGTTACATTATCTCCATTACTAATCTTTTGTGTACCTTGGTGTTCCTAACCGTCCACTCAGTTTTGGTGGATCCTCGGTATGGTAATAAATACAAGAGTAAAAATTCCATACAGTTGATCTTTTGCGCCCGCTTCAAGTCCTGATGGCTAATCGATACTTGGGGTAAACAGCTTCCGCTGCTTATGTTTAGCTCCACTTTACTCTCGTACGTAGGTAATGAGACTCGATCTTCTTACTGCGAATTCATAAGCAGTTTGTTTCACTCATATAACTATCTGGTTTAGT
>NW_022205202.1:0-41158 GCF_008831285.2 Nymphaea colorata
CCAACCCCAACCCCAACCCCAACCCCAACCCCAACCCCAACCCCAACCCCAACCCCAACCCCAACCCCAACCCCAACCCCAACCCCAACCCCAACCCCACCTCATACTGATCCCTATCGCAAATTCGCATATCTTTATTCGCTGGTATGATTAAAGCATGGATTTTATTGATTGTTATAAAATGATCGAGGGATAGTTTTCACCTTCTTTGTTTTTCAAGGTATCAGGATACGGTCTCATCCTCAGTCTTTTCGCCATCTACTACATCGCAATCGATCTTGGCCACGAGCCTCACATCCCCAAGACATACATCAGCGAATGCGCAGGCCACTATCCCGAGTTCATCATCTTCAGGATATCAACCATCTCTGGCTCTGCGCTGATGGTCCTGGGATGGCTGACCAACCATTTCTTCTTCAAAAGCGTAGCGAGGGAAAAGTGTTCAGGATTTAGAAGTATAGACCATAGCTGGGCTTGATCATGGGCATGATGGGCGGGATGTTCCTTATGGGAAGCACAGCCAACATCGATACTGGGATTCGCAATCACCACTGGCATCAACGGTGTGCGGCGGCCTTCTTTCTCTTTACTAGTTTGGCTATCTTCTACAATACCTTTATCTCTTGGGTGGCTTACAGCAAGATCAAAGCAATCACTTCCACCAGCATGCTGGTAAAGGCCATCCTTACAGTGCTACTGGTGATCCAATGGGGATTTCCTATAAATACGGTTCTACTTTTACGGAGGAAGAAACGATTAGGAGCGATATCGGGAATGTAATCGAGTGGACGTATTCATTGACGATAGCTTTTATGCTGATCTCCATGGGTAACGATGCAAAGGACTTTAAATTTGTGTATGAGTATGTATCCCAAGAGGAAAAAGATGATATTTGATTGGTATTAGGAATCCTTAATGAGATTCTTTATGATTGGCATATGTTGCTTTTCTTCTGATTTTATTAGAAGGTTGATAATCGAAATGTCTTCCTTTTTGGATCGTTTCGTCGGCAAGACGCAGGCAGTTTCCAAGTTAGGCATCGATAGATTGCTTACAGGCAAGTAAAACAGTAACGTATGTACTTCCACCACTCTCTTCCACTCTCCCAAGCAGACTCGTCTCATCTTCAATAAGATAAACACGGATATCACTGATTACTAACCCAAAGAATAGGCTTCGCTGCATCTACCGCAAATATAGCAAAGGTTTATCAATGAGCAGAGGAGAAAGGAGGCATAGGGCTGCAAATTTCAATCTAATTCCAGGGTATATATTGACAAGGAGACAAAATGGCTCATCGAAGTGCCATAAATGCCCTCTCAGCATGCCGACGAAGAATAGGATGAGAAAAACTAGACTAAGGTTCAGGTAAAGCTGGAGGAGGATAGAGAATAATCGAAAAGGAAGGAGATGGAAAGAAAGAAAATGGTCTCAAAGGGGCATCGAGCATATCAATCAGTCAAGCGTTTGGGAGGATTAGGAGCCAACATAGGCAGCTAATAGTGGAATTCCCGAAAGTAAAAGCACGAAAAGGCAATGGTACTTATCCTTATTATACATAGAAATACGCGATGTAGCTAAAGCGGAAGCACAGGTAGAAGATGAGGGAAAAGGGGGACTGTGATTCTAAAACCAGCAATTTTTTCATTAATGGTTGATAATTGATCTGATTAGAGTCTTCTATGATGCATATGAATCACCCCCTTATCTTGTTCAGCAGGTAAATCAGCAGGAAGGTCATCAGTGCCGATAGACAGGTCCCGAAGATAGCCACAAGCAAGAGTCTTTGGTTGTGGGAGAGACAGCGGAGGCTGCTAGTTTGGCTTATATTTCTTTCTGTTCGTTCGATTCCTGTGAGGATGACTTTATTTCCGCTTATTCTTTCTCGTGGTTGGAGTGATGGGTTCTCGAGTAGGTCTTGATGAACTCGTGGGGGCTATTCTTGCAGCTGATGTCGCTTTCCTCGTTCTTCATCATTTAAATTAATCAATTATTAAACATTTTGGGAGGTGGTTTTTGAATAGGGCCAATCATACAGATTATCCCCTGTTAGTCATATAAGTCATTATATAAATCGGAATGCACAAGAACATTAACAAGGCGGAAAGTCATAATAGGGAATCCACCTTACTGCCCACTATAGCTAAAAAAATATCATTGAAACCCGATAAACCCAATGATAAGAATCCCCTGACTGACCGCTATGAAAAATTCATCAAGGATGAAGAAATGAACCTCAAGAGAGATCTCGAAAAGTTGCATATGTACGAAATGGGAAACAAGCCCACGCATAGAAGAAACGCGAGGATACAGGAAGAAGAGGATGCGTAGAACTTGTAAGGGCTGCGTAAGGCCAAGTCCACACCTAAAATAGGGATGGGCGACCGGAAAAAATCGATCAGGTAATCTAGAGAGAGATACATCCACAACTAGCGTCTCTCTCTCCACCTGAACCTGCCGAAGTAGGTAAACCAGAGCATGGATTCATCCGACGACGAAATCCACAAGGCTTTACTGCAGGAGTAGGATTCGAAATACGCGTAGCCTGCAGTCTACGTGCTCAGTAAAAATGCAACGTACAATCTCATCAAAGAGAAACCGCCCAAGGAAGATTCCAAGGTATTCTATACTGAGAACGAGCTAACCGACTCCAAGATAGAAATTCGGGAAAATAACCAATCCTTTCCCATGATTCCCAACATCCCCTTGAAGTTGCAGCAGATATACTCTCCTCCGCGATAGTAAAAATACATCAAATAAAAATTCGTGGGCCAGTAGGCAATTTCTAAATTTTACAACCGGTATAAAAACATCGAGAAGGTGCGAGAGATGGAAAATTTCAAATTGGAGTTCAATCCTCTGACGGTGATCCTGACCATTCTGGAGCACTACAACATTCCTCCCAAGAGAATGTAAGTAAAAATGCCACAATTTAGGTCATCAAACTCAAGGGAGAGGAAGCGATCCTCGACCTCAAGCACTGTGGCTTGGGAAAGGGGGTGTCTATCAAGGCCGTGGCGGAGATAATATAAAAAGTGAAGGTTTTTGAGGAGGTTGATCTTTCGTACAATAACATACAGTCTGATCTTTGCGATCTCATCATCCCTAACTTGGCGCGCATGAGGAGGATTAACATCTCATACAACAAGATCGGCCGGCGAGGAATGGAGCTCCTCACCAAAATGATTACAACGAGTAAGTGGAGGACGATTGCGAAATAGAAGAACTTAACCTTTAGTCCAACTATATCAACGACACTGCAATAGGAAATATCTTCACTCATTTCGCCAATATCAATTCCCTTCTCATTTTGAATCTCTCCAAAAATTACCTAGGAAATTACTGTGCATCGAGATTGAAATAGTTTTTGATCAGTGATAATACGTTGCAGGAGTTATATCTTCATTGGGCGTAGCTTGGAACCAAGGCGACCAAGCTGATCTTCTAGGGTTTGGCCAAGAATAACGGACTGAAGGTTTTGGACATAAGTTGGAATCAGATCGGCATGGAGGGTATTCGTCCCTTTTGCAACTGTATCTTTCTCTTTATTTAGTCCTCAACAACAATACCACTTTAGTCCACTTGGACATATCCTTTTGCGAGATTGACGAAATAGACACCAGGAAGATCGCTAAGGTATTGAAGAACAATCACACCATATACGGACTTCACTACCAAGGTAAACACTTGATAAGTTAGGCAATTTAGGCTTTGTTGATTTCAAGGGGTATCTCCATGCGATTAAAAAGGAAGATAGGTATATTCCAGTGTCGATCAGAGCTGGTCTGGTCCAGAGGATAAACTCAGTCAGTATAATAAAGGACAATCATGCGCATGGAAGCTATGAGTCAGTTTACTACAAGAGTATATGCTGGATATGCGAAGGATGGTAGTAAAAATATTTCAAAATCAACAAGTCAGAAGGGGACAAGGCTTGCTTCATCCACTTCGATTTCTAAGCATATAATGGAGTGCTAATGACTGATAAGGGAACTTATTTTGAAATCTTGAGGATGTGTCCTTTGAAATCTGTCCATTATTTTCATACAAAAGTCACCAGCCAGAACGTCTTCGTCCATACCTATATCTAAAATTAATCAAGTGAAGTAAAATTGCAGGAATTCGACAGTAAAATTCATGAATTCATAATCGACCATAAGCGGTTTCATTAGGTCCATTTGAAGATGATGAATACGACAGCGAAGCCAAAGTATTACACTGAGCTTTTCAACGAAGACTATCTGACGAAGGTCCACTGCCAGCCTCGGTCGGACGACCTCATAGTCAACGGAAACCTGTTCGTAAATATTCCAGTAATAAATTAGACCAAAAAGCCAGTGAAGGAGAAACGCAAGAAGAAGCAAAAACCCAAGAAGGAGCCTGAGCTGATCAAAGAGATAGAGGTGAAGGATATCCCGAGGACTTCGATTCTATGTTCAACAAAAACGTGGGAGAGGGATAGGATTATGAGGTAAGTTTATGGTTATTTAGGCGTTCATTAGAAAGTGCGTGGATTTCGATATAAAACACTCCAAGATAACAAAGATAGTGAAGAATGAGAAAGAACTAGCTGAGGTAAGGAGCATCCTTGAGAAAAATTACGATCTGTTCCAAAAGATATATTACTATCTAGCCAATAACAATCCAAGCATCAGTGGCGTCTATTCAATCCCTGAGCATAGGTTCTAGAAATTCATAGAGGAGCAAAATTACGAATCAAAACGAGTCACAAAGGCAAAGATCAGGTTAAAGCTTATCACATGTCTATCCAACCAGCAAGGGACGGAGGGTGACATTCAGGGATTCTACCGTCCTCAATTTTTCGAGTTTTTGGTGAGAGTAGCCATGGAGAAGTGGTGTCAGGTAATACCCAAGAAGCAAAATGAGACGGAATAGGAAAAGAAGAAAAGGGAGAAATATCCCCTACCGATCCCTGAAGCTTTTGCTAGGATGATTAAAACACTCAAAAAGTACGAAGAGAAGGCTGATCCTGCCCCATGGAGAAGTAAAATTGGAGTAGCTACTAAATCAACGTGGTCCTGAAAAGCTACTCTCCCATTTTTGAAAGGATATATGAGAAGTATGCAGGCATGACTCAAAAGAACATGAACACAAAAACCAAGAAGAAAATGCTGCTAGAATAGTTTAAATGCTTGCCTTCATTCTGACCTCAGGAAGACGAAGGAAGCATTGAAGGATCTTGATGTTTGCTACAGAACATCGAAAAGGCTTTAAATTTAGGATGGAATATCAGATACAGGCCTTGACTTCCATGAATTTTTGGAAACCTTCTCCAGGTTTACTTAGGGATTGTTCCTAAAGCCGATCGGAAGCTAATCCCACCCGATGTGGTAGAAGTAGCTAATCTTAAACGAATAGATTCCTCTTTTCTTGAAGATTTAGAAGTTGCTGAAGTAGATTTACAAGCAAAACCCTGACATAAAAAACAAGAAATTCGATATTTTATTTGAGAATGGACTTTTCCCATAATAGATCTCTGTTTTGATGGGATATTACAAGGACAAGTACGAGGGAGGTAAGGACTTCATGAGAAAGACAGTGATGATGAAGCACCTAAAGATCAACAGCTTATAATAGCAAACCAGTAATAAGATAACCTAAAGTTCCTGATTGACCTTTTGAAGGTGAAGGCTGCTCAGATCCAGTAGCAGAACAGGCAGAAGATGATGCAAATCGAAGAAGAGGACGAGAATGGAGAAGAAGAGGAAGAGAAATAGAATGATTGACACTTTTTAGTAAAATATTAGTAAAAAATCATCATTTTTGCTTGCATTTTCCTGCGTCTATCAACATCCTCGCTGCAGATCATTCACATATTGTTTCAATTCACTCAATCCTTATCTATCGCTTCTGTGTATCTATTGTCGAGAAAATTCTTTGCTTGGCTTAGAGTATATGAGTGATTATGGCTACCTTTCCGAAATGAAACTGGTTTCTATCTTATTCTTCAGTTGAGATATGTCGTTTTTCAGGTCTTAGATAAACTATCTTGCTCGATTAGTTTCTACTTCTGGGTCTTATTGCTTTATTTAGATTCAAGTTGATTGATTTCAAGACTATCCTGGATTTAGGTTTTGCTTTTTTCTACTATTGATTCTTTTTTTGATAATATGACGATTGGTCGCTTTCGTAATTCGATAAATCATCTAAGTTGGCATCTGACAATTATCTTTCCTATCTCTGATGCAGAGACTCGTTGATTGAAGCTTAGATATCAATCTATATGCGTTTTATTTGCCCATTTTTATTGTCTTTTTTCATTTGTTCGTGTGGGATCACCATGGAGGGATCCATATTGAATGATGGCATAAGAGGATCATTGCTGGTCACGTTTTGCTAGGTTTCTATTCCGATTTTAGCGAAGATGTGATGCTCTTCCTCTTCACATTTTATGTCCTATAAATCGATGATGATTTATTTATGAGATTTTGTCTATATTTTTGCTTATTGCTAAGGATGGTTTCCACTTTTTTGAACAATTATGCTGTCACTGTGTACTCTTATAGGTCTTACAAGTGTCTAAGAAGCTATGATTTGTCATTAGAAGGTTCGTCGAGCTTATGAACTGTCGACGGATGGCTTGTTGTGCTTGGAAAGAATGAGGAAATGTTATTCTCATCATTTTTATTCTTTTTGTCAGTATCGATCTTTATGTCGATATTTTGAGCAACTGCTTTCACCATCTAATTGACAATGTTACTGACCTTTGTAACTCCTTTCTAGTTTACTTCTTACTTTTATCTTTGGACCATTACGTGGAAAGAATTAAGAGAGGATCCATTTGATGAGTTTCCTTCACTTATGCTGATGATATTTTTGATGGTTTTTCTTCATTTACCTTTTGATCTTATTTTGTTTCAATTTGGTTATTTTGCTTTTGAGATAATTGAACACTTATTATCTGTTCTCTTCATTTCTGCTTTACTATTTCGATGAAAGACAATCAAAAAATTAATCATATTATTGCACTTCATCCAAAGAAACATTCAATTTTTGTTTATTCTTCATTTACGTGTATGGTCTTGCTTATTATTTCTTATGAATCTATTGACTCTTTGATTGATTGAGGTCGATTTGCACTTTCTTTACATGATCACTACTGCTACAGTTGAGAGATTGATTGTTTTTTTCTTCGTAGGTAAGTGAAGATTAGTTTTAGGTGAGTGTGAACAGACTATCAGAATAGTGGTCTCTGATATTTAGGGAAGTTTATTAGGGGGATTGAAATTTTCAGTCTTCTTAAGGATCTGTGTGGGGATAGAGAAGACCGCTGCAATTTGCTGATAGCCATCGTGCTTTAATTGAATGATTTATTCTTGATGGGTTGTCCATTCTAGCTCACCAGCATACTGTTGTTTTCTTTGAGAAAAAGATCAATCACTTTGAAATTCTAACCCCTTCGCACCTTAAGGGTGGTAGATTTACGGTTCTCTTTGCTTTTTGATTAGGAAATTTGTGAGGTGAGGGGCTGGATGTGAGGTTGATTGTGGCCTGTGATGGTTTTAACTGAATTTGTCCATATGAAAACTTAATATTTCGCGCACTAGGGAACCCTTGTCCCTTTGGAAACTATCGTAGCACTGTTGGCGTTGAGATGGGTGGGTATTATTTGCTGTTTTATTATGGTTTAGGATGATTGATGTGATTGATTGTTGTTCATGTATTGTAACGTTATTATTATCAAAAGTAATCATTTGTCACCATAGTAAGATCATTCGAAATAGAGAACAAAGAAAAATAAGTCCGAATTTGCGAGGGAATACAGATAAGAAAGAAGAAAGGATATGAACCGGGATGATTCATCTATTAATCCATTTATTCACCAGATTAAACAAACCCAATCTCCTCATTTCCTTTTCATTCCATTCCCTTCAAGCAATCCATCCCCCCGTTCCCACCCAATTCCTATGATGATAATCCGCTATTGATCACGTGCTTCTAATATAATCTGATAAAATATTAAAGTTAATGAACCTTCTTCCCAAAAATGACTAGCAGGATGAGTAATTTGAGTCAATGAAGGACTAAGTCTTCACCTATGACCTTCTGGACAGCAACGCTCCCAAGATAGTTTTCCACAGCGCCAAAACTGCCAACAAAGAAAGACATAAACTATAACTGCTCAAGAAAGATGAAGCCAATGACACCAGGGAACTCTAATGGAAATCCATCAATAAAAATATAAAGAAAATCCCACCGATCTAGGCAAGATCATACCGGTTGGGTCCGCCATCTTCAGGAGCAACTTTGAATGCGGCAACATCTCAAGCGTAGTGCTTACAGGGCCCAACACCTACGAGATCTAACTTTAAAAATAGACTAACTCCAACCGAGTCTCCAACTGGTTCTACTTCAGCGTGGAGGGGGTAAAAGAGATGCCAGGTTCATCATTAAGGGATTCACTAAGAGCTCCAGTCTCTACAACGAGGGCATGAAGGTTTGCTATAGGGAGGTGAACTAATTTTCCAAGTGGCGCAGAGGAGGGACCAAGATATCATACACAAACTCCATCGACGACGACGAATACAAGACCACCTACGAACTCAGATTTTCCTATTTTTTCAAAAGCAATGAGCGCAGTTGCGTCTAGTTTGCCTGCTGCTTCCCCTACGGCCTCAAGAGATTGTACTCTCTCATCTCGCAGATGAAATAAATCGCCGCCTACAGCGTCCTCTGCAAATCCTTCAACGGCCTCGACGTCCCCCTGCTCACCATCGGCAACCCTGACAGCAAGGAGGTGATCATCATCTCAGCTCGCGTGCACCCAGGAGAGACAGTCTCTTCCTTCATTGCCGAGGGTTTCCTGAAGGAGCTGGTCAGCGATAGCTAATTCGGCAGTTGCTTCGGGAGCATTTTCTATTCAAAGTGGTCCCGATGCTGAACCCCGACGGGGTGGTGAAGGGCAACTACAGATGTTCAGGTTACGGGTGCGACCTCAACAGAAAATGGAAGATTGCAGGTAGGCTGGCCAGCCTGAGATATTCCACATGCGGGAGATGATTAAAAGTTGTAACAGGGACAGAAGAGTAGCCATGTACATTGATCTCCACGGCCACTCCAGAAAAAAAAACGTCTTCTTTTACGGGTGCTGCGAGCCCACCTCGCCGCCCAACGTCAAGCCTTTGCAGTTTCCCTTTCTCATGGAGAAGTTGTCGGAAGCTTTCAAGTTTTAATACTGTTCCTTTAACGTGGAGAAGGACAAGGAAGGGACTGCTCGGGTGACCATGTGGAGGGAATTGAAGATAGATTATGTCTATACGCTGGAATCTTCCTTCTGTGGCCGTAGTATGGGCAGAACTACCTTTAAGCCGACTACGAGAAAGTGGGCAAGAAGCTCTGTGAGGGAATAGCTGTGTTTTTCCACTAAAAACTCACCAAATAATCAGCCAGCATCAATAAAACATTCTAGAAGTTGGTGAAGGTGAAGGAGCAAGCTTTCAACGAATTACTGGAACACCCCTAACTGATGGTCATGAAGAACGTGGACCAGATCGGCTCATAAAGCGAGCCATAGAGTGGAGAAATCCCATAGAAAGACCGCAATCCCTAAACCGGCCTTCCTCGGCCCTAGCTTCTGCTTCTCCAAAACAAGAAACCAGCAAAGCCGAAGAAATCCTTACTTCCTCCCTCCTCGAACTCTTTCAACTATTCCTCGTTCCGCTAGGACAAGTCTGCTCTGCTGTGCTCGTAGGCATCGATGAGGTAGCGCCA
This sequence comes from Nymphaea colorata, assembly GCF_008831285.2. Taxonomy (NCBI): domain Eukaryota; kingdom Viridiplantae; phylum Streptophyta; class Magnoliopsida; order Nymphaeales; family Nymphaeaceae; genus Nymphaea; species Nymphaea colorata. Next base: position 9,733 of record NW_022205202.1, read on the forward strand.
GCTTCCGAGGAAGACAGAGATAAAGACTGACATTGAGGAGCCGCCTGAGCAGGAGGAGCTTTTTCCCAAGCATAGCTCCAACATAGCTGATTTCGACGTGTAGCTGAACGACTTCATGAACCTCGTTGAGATGCCCTCCAACCGGTCCTCCTAGATGCACCAGCAGCGCAACATCCGCGTCTACAGCCTCACCAAGAACGCAGACAGGCACAGAGAGCACCCCGCTCCCTCGCCCACTCCTCATCCCCCCATCCCCTAGGACCCCCCTGCCTCGCACTCCAAGACTCCCAACCGTTCCAGCCTGCTCCACGGCAGGGAGGGCGTGCAGTACCGCCGCGTCGCAAGTTAGCCGAGCAGACGAGCCGAAAGTAGACGACTGAGGTGCATCAGTTGCAGGGAAGCCAGCTTTACATGAGCAGGCTGGCGAGCAACAGCATCGGGGGGCACGCGATCGCTCCCCGCTTCTACCCGACGTCGCAGCAGAAGAGCAGGCGGGCGAGCGTGGAGATCTACCTGCGGAGGAACCTGCAGGAGGGACGGCTGGGCAGGAGGGAGGTCAGCTTCAAGTGCACAGGCACTTAGATCGCCAAGCACAGGTCCCACCGCTGACCGCCAAACCATACTAACTATATGCTATCTTTCCAAAAACAACATATATCCCATATGCCATATCCCATATGCCCATTTGCTACCATATGCATCCCACGCTCCTCCCCTCCGTCCTTCTCCTCTTTCCCCCCTATCATGATATTATTTTTTCTGAGTGAGGGGTTTGTGTATAGCCTCCAACGCAGTTTGCATAATATAAATTAAAAGGAGATGAACCAGGAGGTGGAGCTGGACGTCGACGAGATCATCAAAAGTCTGCTCTAGGTGCGCACTACTAAACCGGGCAAACTAGTGGCCCTCAAGGAGGGCTAAATCCTGGGGCTGATCCGCGTGGTCAAGAACATCTTCCTCGAGCAGCCGATGCTGCTGTAGGTGGCGGCCCCGCTGAAGATTTGCGGCGACATTCACGGGCAGTACTACGACATGCTGCGACTGTTCGAGTACGGGGGGCTTCCGCCGGAGTCCAACTACCTCTTCCTGGGTGACTACGTGGACCGGGGGCGGCAGGGCGTCGAGACCATCTGTCTGCTGTTCGCGCTGAAGATCCGGCATCCTGCGAAGGTGCACATCCTGCGCGGCAACCACGAGTCGGCTTCCATCACGCGCATCTACGGCTTCTACGAGGAGTGTACTTCCGCCCCTATTTAGGCAAGAACCGCTACTCGGTCAAACTCTGGAAGGCCTTCGTGGACTGCTTCAACTGCATGCCCGTCGCCGCCCTCATCGAGGAGAAGATCCTCTGCATGCACGGCGGACTCTCCCCGAACTCATCTCCGTCGACCAGATCAACTCCATCGCCAGGCCCACCGACATCCCCGATACCGGCCTGCTCTGCGACCTGCTGTGGGCGGACCCTGAGCCCTCGGTCAAGATGTGGGGCGAGTCCGAGCGGGGGGTCAGCTACGTGTTCGGCCAGGAGATTATCTTCTCCTTCCTGCGGAAGAACGAGCTGGACCTGATCTGCCGGGCGCACCAGGTGGTGGAGGACGGTTACTAGTTCTTCGCCAAGAAGCAGTTGGTGACTGTCTTCTCGGCGCCTAACTACTGCGGGGAGTTCAACAACAGCGGCGCCATGATGCGGATCGAGGACAACCTCACCTGCTCCTTCCAGGTGCTGAGGCCGGAAGAAAAGTTGGGAATGTTCAAAAATAGGCCCAAAACTCCCCTCAAACGCGGCGGATGATTTTTATCCACTTAAACATCATGATAAGGCATGTAGATCAATTGATAGATATATGGATCACATTTACATGATAGATTATATGATATGATGGTGGAAGAAGCCATGAACCAATCATTACCCATCATCTCTATGCTGGGATTGCCTGTATATTGTCTAATAGGTAAGATTGGATTCCGTTATTATTTGATATCCGATAAATTATCAATCACTGTTCCTGTTCCTGTTTTTCCTCCTTCTCATCTTCGATGTCCTCCATTTCCTCCTCCTCCAGCTCCATCTGCAGCTGCGGCTGTATGAAGCTGTTCTCCCTGAAGCTGCCCTCGCGGAAGCTCTCGCTCATCGACCGCTCGATGAAGCTCAAACTGGTCCCCAGCTTCTTGGGGCTCTCCGCCAGGGCGGTCGAGTAAATGCCCTTCATCTCGGCGGCCTTCTCGCGGATCTCGCCGACCATCTGCTCGTCGAGGTTCTCCCTGGCCTCCTTCCACTTGTAGCGGATCTCGGGCCCTCCTCCGTAGAGTTCCTTGAGGAAGCGCCAGAGGTAGATGTTGAGGATCTTGAAGTCTTCGTTCTTGACGAGGTTGGGCCTGCACTTGTTGCCGTCGAGGAGGGCCTTGTTGTCGATGGGGGCGGGAGGGGGAAGCCCTTGGGCATGTAGGCGAACTTCTCGTGGCTGTAGAGGTAGCTGGACCACTTCTTGATCCACCCGCTGGAGATCATGCAGTAGGGCAGGGACTAGGCGCGCAGCTTGTCCAGCTGCAGCACGTAGTCCTTCTCCTTCTTCCTCCGCAACGAGAGCAGCTAGATCTACTCCAGACAGTATCCGCACTGGGAGTCCGAGTAGAGGATGCAGCGCTCTTCGACCCTGGGCGAGAGGGAGGAGCGTTTGGAGAGGGCGGGACTGGCTGGTCGCTGCTTGTAGTTGCGGTAGAAGTGGAGCAGGTCCTCGTAGACGTCGGCTGAGACTGAGACTGGCCGGTTCATCCTGGACTCTACGTTGGGCTTGAGTGCGTTGTGCTTGCAGACCAGCTGGTTGCGGAAAGGCCTTTCGATTCCGTTCTGCAGTTGCAGGTACCAAAAATCAGGCAGTTTGTACCTCCTTTCCCGCTCGCTCCTGAGGTCGTCGTTGATCATGGCCACTTTCTGCCTCGCCGTTTCGGAGGGCCTCCTCTTGTAGCAGAGGATGTAGGGATTCATTTTGTCCTTGCAGAGCTCGACGATTTCGTTCCTGATGACGTATTTCTGCTGTTGTTCTGGGCGATGACGACCACTGGGAATAGGCACTTCTTCTCAATGCAGACTGCCGATTAGAAGTCGTACATTATCTCCTCGTCGGGGGTGCTGCTGAAGGAGCCGAGGTCCAGGCTCTCCGTGGAGAGCTCTATTTCGGTTTCGTCGAGCTGGCTGCGGTCCTTGCTGATCCTGGCCACCTGGATCACCAGCACGTCAGGCAGCTTCTGGAAGTGCAGCTTGGTCTTCTTCAGCGGCCCCGCGCACCCCTCGCAGTCCATGTCCTTGTGCAGTGGCGATTTCATCAGTTCGATGATGAGCTCGGGGATGGTCAGCGGGCACTCCTCCTCCTTGAACAGGTTGATGAGGCTCTTGCGCCTGTTCTTGACGGGCGATCCGTAGCGGTGGGAGGCGAGTTCCTTCTCGACTTCTTTGGTGCGGCGTTTCTTCTTGGGGATGTTGAGCTTGAGGAACTGGATGTTGTGGGGCGAGGAGGGGGTGGTTTGGCACTTGGGGCAGTAGTAGTTGAGGCTGAGAGTGGCCTCGATGGCGCTGTAGACCATGTGCTGAGGCTAGAGGGCGCCGCGCTTGTAGAAAAGATCCCATTCGTCGAGCTCCTAGGGGTGCGGTTGGGAGGGTGAAGGAGCGTAGAAGAGAACGTGGTCGTTTAGCAGGCTGAGGAGGTGGAGGACGAGGTCGAACGGATCTTTGCGGCGGTATCCCAGCAACTCAGGCATCTCCTTAAACAGGAGCTCGCATATGGCCTACCTGGTTCAACGCACAAGTACATCGGAGTGGACCGCCCGATACTGCGCGGTTTCAATTGCCTGCACCATCGTCTGCAGAGCGATCAGCACCCTTCATCGCAAAACAAGTACCTGCTCTTCTCCCCCACCCGTAGAGCCAGGATGAACTCGCGCAGGAACTTGCAGTGGGCCAGGAACTGCAGGGCCGAGTTTATGGAATGGTTGTACTTGCTGGAAAAAAGACCAACCAAACCGCTGCTGATTCGCCTGTGGCCCTAAGAATTCTACAACTGGCCCACGACTGTCTAAATAGAAAAGTACTCCTGTGGACCGTCAGCTCGGCGAGGCCAGGCAGCAGCTTCAGTCTATGCGGAAACGGATCCTGTTTGCCCTTTAGGTGGAGGTTGCAGGGTCTGGGTATAAGGCGGGGTTACATGTCTAGGTCTCCGATCTCTATTCCGCATTGGATGCAGCGAATTTCTGCTGTGCCTGTGTTGATGAAGATGCTGTGGAACTTCTTGCTTTTCCGAGACTCTATGTGAGGCGTGGGCTACATTCGAGGTGGGAGTGAAGGTGTTCGTAGTTATTTTTGGGGCAGACGCTGGCGGCGCATCCTTTCTGGGTCGGGGAAGTTGTTACTGAGAGGCAGAGCCAGAGCGCGGTGGCTCCTTGGAAGCAGTAGGAGCAGGCGGGTTCCCGCTCCTGGGTGAGGGAGTCACTGATGCGAAGGTACTAGAAGTGTTCGCAATACATTGGCGGTTCGTTCTGCATCAATAAAATGAATTCCCTATCAAATCTTTACACCTTTTCAATCGACTGCACTTTAGTTCAACAGGGCAAAAAGGAGGCCAGGGAAAGCGAGCAAGGATGATAGTTGGGATGGGCTTGGACAGGTGATAAATATCATAATGCTTCCCGTAGGGCGCCTGATAGGAAACCTTATCCTAAAAATGTAAGAAATTATACAGTCAAAGCTATGAAATCTTTGACCGTTTATCTCTAGAAAACTTCGGAGAAGTTCGCCAGCCGTTCCTCAAGAGGCCCTTTTCGCGGATGTGCTGCTCGATGCTCTCCAGCTTCGAAAGGTAGGTCTGCAGGGAGGGCAAAAAACTACCTTCCGATATGCGTTCCCGCAGCAGCCCGAAGGCGGTGTGGCAGCTGGACTCGTCTGGAGGGGCCGAGAGGCAGGAGATGAGGTCGAGGTAGTCTGAGGCTTGCTGGGGAGAGAGAGAGGCCAGCAGGGGGTGCAGGTAGATTTTCAAGAGTCGCTAAAGGTTGCGAGCACGACTGGCCTTCTTGAGTCTGCTTTCGCACTAGATGAGCAGTTGGCGAGCCTATGCCCTCCACTGCAGCAGCTAGTAGCAACGGTGAAGCAGCTATAAGCATTCGGTTGCCTAGTCCTCAAACCGGCCAGTTCCCTCGTTCGTCCCCTCGAAAATGGACTGTGCGTTGGCTACAAGGCGAGCGCAATCCTCCACCTGTCCCTGGTTCAGCAGCAAAAGTCCCAATTTCAGTTGCATAGTTGCATAAGCTGTGCCCTCTGTCTTTCCGTTCGCTTCCAGAATGGCCAAAGCTTTCTTGATGTGGGTCGCTCCTTCCTCTCTCCTGCTGCTCTTGATGTAGCAGAGAGCCAAGTGGAAGTAGCATTATGCTGTCTTTTCGTGGGTGCTTCCACAGACCCTCAAGATATTGACCAGTGAGCTTTTGGCGAAGGTGATGGCGTCTTCGTATTCGGAGCTGCTGAGGTGGTAGGCTGAGAATAGCTAGTACAGTTAAGAGAAAATGGGATGGTATTCTCCGAAGTATTTGGTTGCTGTCCTTATGTACACGTCACAGACCTTTATATACTATTCGCGCTCTCCTTGCTTCAATGCCCACTTGATTTGCATCAAAAGCAGATCGAATTTCAGCCTGGAAGGACAATTATCGTTGCTTTCGTAGAGATTTAGGTGGGGGTATTCGTTTAGGCTCTTCGCTGGAGAAACGAAGAAGGAAAGGTAGCGTCTTATTTCAGGCTAATTAGCGACATCTATGGAGGGATTGGCTTGTTTGTAAGATCCAGCTCGGCAACCAAGCCTCGTATCCTTCGTAAACCTACTATCCCTACAGTATCTTCACAGTATTAGTATAATTTTAGGTGAAAATAGGCGTGTATGACTTGCTGTGCATGCCCAAACCGATCAATTCTTTTCGGTGAAGAAGATGTTAGACTTGAATGCCTCTTAGGGCTTCACCTTGTCCCACGCTACTTCCAATTTCAGGTTTTAAATGAGGGAAATCATGAAATGGCCACGATCTATTTGGTCGAAGTTCAGTTAAAACCCAAAGTAAGCTTTTGAGTGAGTGGACAGCACTTTCCATATGGCTGCAGTCTCAACGTGCTTCCAACGATGCAATTGAGGAAATCGCAGATCTTGCAGTGCAATTCAAGTCCCTCTGGCGCGTCTTCGCCGATAGCTAGGTCCTGCAAGGTCTTCCTGAATAGGGATTTGCAGCTCCTGGCAGCCATCTAGGTCATCACGAATCTTTTCTGGAAGACAGTCTTCAGTTTTCGTAGAGATGGCCAAGATAGCGTATGTTGATGCCTCTGCTATGCAAAAAGGAGCTAAACTAGGCCGAGGTGAGGAAGTAGGTGCGAAATGAGTCCATCTATATGATTGCATCTGAGATGGCAATGAGTATGTTCTTGGAGAAGGTTTCCAGTTCCTTGCTGAAGCCTGCCTTGTTCCAGTTCTACTTGAAGAGAGAAAGTTCCTTCTTGATAGGAGTGGCATCGATGCGGTAGTTGTCGATGAGTTCCTTGCGCAGGATCAGGTTGCGTTCGTTGGGATTGTCTGTGATGAGGTCAGGGAGGAGAAATTCCTATATCTATTGGATGATGAACAAATTGAAGTTTATATCTTCGTCTTATTTTTGTTTCAGTTGCTCGTAATAGGCCTAATCCAGTTGGATTATGATGTTGTTCAGAGATTACATGAAATTACCGTGGATTTTGGACCGTTTTTAGAGTGGCTCAGCTAGTATTGGATCTATTTGAACCGTATTGATTTTTTTGTGTTCTTGGAAGTCACTTTGAACAGAGCTACGAAGCCATTGTGAGAACATAGGCTGATCAATGGAACTCTAAGCTTCTACTTATTGCCAAGGTATTAGTAAAGAGCTTTGAAGTTGTTGAACTAGTTTTAAAGGATTTTGACTGGTTTTTTATTGCAGACTCTTTCAGCTTATATGTTATATGTGCTTGCGTCTATGTCTTCGAGTCCGATGAAGGCCATTTTGACTTCGATATCGTTGATATCGTAGAAATTGATGCCATTTTTGATGAGTTTTGGCTTGAATGCGACCTATCCCTTCTCTGGATTGATCTAAACCAGTTCTTTCATCAATTTTTGCGTGAACTGCTAGAATTATTTGAATATTCGGTGACCGTATTTAACGTATTTGAACGTCCAAGGAATCTATGACCAATTTTCGCCTTTCTATGTGGGTATTCCACCTGTTCTGTCTTTTTCGGTGTGTTGATTTCCTACTATTCTATTTTTTGAGAACGATAAAGGATTACTTTTGGCGATGCGATCTCTATGACTATAAGCTTTTGATGAGTGAGTGCGTGCGGTCGAGGTAGTCCTTGCTTTTGTTGGATTTTTATCGATTTTAGTTATTTAAGTATTTTGTATTGACCAGCGTCGGCTTTACTATGAAGGAGCGCGGTGTGAGGATTTTTATATCTAAGAGACATCTTTTCTTGATGTGTTTAAAAGAGTCAATTCACTTGACTTCTCAGGTTGTCTTTCGATTGGTTTTTCTACTGATTTTGGCTTTTAAATTGGTCTTGTGATTGATTGTTACATTGGTCTTGGAGGTGGTACCTATATCTATGGTTTATTTCTCAATTTTCTTCATTTTCGTTCCTCTTGGGACTTACACTCATGATGCTCTTCATCTTCTCCTCAGGGTCTTTAAATTCCATTTTTTTTTACTCTGCATTTTTAGGACTCACGCCGATTCCTATCTACTTGAATTCCTTTTGTTTGATATTTGAAGACAGTTCGAGATTTCTATTGATGGTCAGTTCCTTCTTCTTCTCAGGAGGGCTTTCCACTTTTTTGGGCGAGAGTCTCCATCCCTACGGTAATTCCGGTTTCTTGGGTGATAAAGTTTTGCTACTTGACGAGCCTATTTTTTCTCTTTGCAGTACATCGTACCACTGTCTGGTTAGTTCCTCTTTTTCCATTCTTAGGATCCAAGTCCGTTCGCTTTTCTTATTACCGTCGATCAAATTGAATTTGATGCTGAGTTGGGTTTGGTTGACGACGATGCTTTTGATGTTGGTGAGAAGGACGGTTATCTTCTGCTTTTAGAAATTGATTTGCTCGGGGGATTATGTTATTTTGAATTCGCTGATGTAGCCGATGTGCTGTCCCGAGAGCAGAAAGAAAAGACGCTAGTTGAAGAGGATACCGCTATCGTTCTATTTTTAGAGGATTGAGAGGAAGTACTTTGCACCTCCTCGGGATGTTTGAACTATTTACGATTTTGCTCGTTTCATATAGGTATGTATAGCTATCTTATTTCATAACCAATCGGGATGATCAAAAACAAGTAATAACAAAAGCTAAAAGTAGGTAAATATGAGAAAAATAATCATACGGGATGGCTTGAAGGCTGGAATTGATCAGTCTGAACTTAAAATTGATCGTAGACAGGTCTAGAATATGTGAAGTTATTCATAATTCCATTCTTATCTCCTTATTGGGGAAAATTAAACGTATAATTTCATCTTACCATGCGATGCCATGTTGGTTTATGCTCCTTAGAAAAAGATGAGAAGCAATTATTGCTTATTTTTAGTGAACTAAAGCTTCACGATTCCTATGTGATCGTTACTGTTCATCTATAATGAAGCAAAAAGTCTCATTTTTTCGGATGGATCTAAATCAAACACCCCCAAGCTTGAGAAATACTGTTTGATTCCTTTGATATCGGTTGCTATCCTTTCATGGACCAAGAAAGGCATCGTAATCTTATTGTCATGTCCGATAAAATCAGACAAGTCTTATTCTGTATATGCCTTTTCGATTGAAAATCTATTTAAAAGGATATACAAAGGCTCAGAAATGATTTCCTTCTTATCATTACGGTCGACATACACGACATTCAAGATGGGAAGATCACCATAGTTTCTTTTTATTATCTTCTCGCGACTGGATTTAAGTTCCACGAGGAAATTGGAGATGAATTGGGATTGCTATTTTAGGTTTTACTTTGAAAGGCTTCCCTTCGAAATGCATTACAGCCAGTTTGGGAATTTGATGTTTACATTTATTTTAGAAATGGGGACAAGAACAGTCACGTAGATTTTGATAGAGAGCATATATCTTTTGGAAGTTCCGTTTTCAGAAGTAACGATATCTTCTTGCAAATTGACGATCATGCCGATCTATAGGCATCCTTGCTTCTTTACCAAAACTTTCTTCTTCAGAAGTTATTTCTTTGCTTTAGGAGTATAATAAAAACACATGGTATCGAGTGAATGGCTCATTTATTGGATCTAAGGCTCCTCTTTTATGGGTTAGTTGCGTGATTATATTTGCTATCTTTCGAATTATTTCACAGAATTAGCATATCCCAGCTTTCTCTCCACTTTCTATTCGCATTCAATGCTCACGCTATCATTATCGATTTTCCTCTAAGAAGGTGATTAGATCTTTTTGCTCTAAAGCTCATGGGATTAGGCATGACTATCACGTATACAGATGCTTGGACGTAGGGATTCAGCTTCAGATTGTCTTTCTTACGTTCTGGGATGCTTATCTTCGTTGATGAAGTTATTGACATACTTGCTGCTGATCGTTTAGTTGCTACACCCGATCTTGTGTATCCTCTTCATGCTTTTTCTAAGAGGAGTGGAGGGATGCTATACTGATTTTTCGAAGACAGGAGGATCATGATTTTCGATAAAGACTTGCTTGAACTATGGAGGAGTGTTAAAGAGCGGAAGGGCATTGCCATTGTTCTCCTTTTGAGTGGGCAAGTTTTGACTGAATTATGATATTTCGTTTTAACTATAAGACGACTTCACATGAGAATTTGATCCGTTTTGATATTTTTTAAGCTTCCGTGATGATGAAAGACTCTTTACTAGCACTTCATTGGGCTTGCTGACGTTAATTTTCAATGATTTTACGAAGGAAAGTGGGGAATTTATTGCTGACTTGATGCTTGGAAGTTTATCACTATTCAATTATGCGCTTTCCTTATCCTCAGAATGGAATCTTTTCTCGCTTCCTGTCAGGTTTAGTCTATAAGAAAACTTGCTCTTTGTGCTTCTTTCTAAGCTTTTCATGGGTATGATTTCAATTTCTTCTTTTGAGATTTATTATTTTTAGAGTTTCACATACTATGTGAGAGGAGGTGCCTCGTAGAGCTAGACTAAATTGATGTATTTATTGTACTTATTAAGAACAAGTTGAACAGATTGCTTATAATTTTGCCTGATTTATTTGGTATTATGGCTTGAAAGAGACTCTCTTTCATAATGTATAAATAAAAATTCTTGTTTTTTGAAAAACAACTAATGATTTCCACTCATTCTCTCCACTATGTTCCGTTACGCTTTATTTTTATACTCGGAAACAGAGTCCATTTTTTTGTTATTTGACGGTTACAGTTGCAAAATGATATCAGAATACAAGGAAATGTAAGGATAGCTGTGATTAGTGTTTTGCTTTTCGTGGAATTGATGAGTAAATTAGATGCTGAATTGCTTCATTCGTCGAAAACAAAAGATAATGCACCGTAAAGCCTCTGCAGATGTTAGACTACCTTACAATGGCAATGCTTTTGCCTTTTTGGTTAATTTGTATCCTTGGGATTCCTTTAGTTGGCATAGTTTTCCATAGAATTTAAGCACGATGAGGAAGAGATTTGCAAGTTCTTTTACGAACTTATGCTCTATGAGATACATTATTTCCGGCTCCAACAGGTGATAGCTAAAAAACTTCAAGAATAAATGCAGTGCTACTATTTCTTTCAATTATCTTTCAGCCAAAGATTCATCCAGCTCAAGGAAATTCTTCAATTATGAAAGTTTATTCTCGAAAAACTAGCAAAAATGCTTCCAAAAGTATCGATCGAAAGTCTACAGTACAAGTTTACTGCAAAAGAGCAATTTTTATTGAAGATGTGACTATGAGACTGTGGTGAAAGTTAACAGATATATGTACAGGTTGCTTGAGTCGAAATCGTCACTGTTGATTATGCTGTGGATGATGCTCCAAACTTAATTGAAAATCTCAATGAAAAATCTATGGATTTGGTCATTAAAATTAATCTTTTTATATGAATTTGAGAACCTAAATAAAGACAAATGTACTTTCCTGCGTCTTTCTCCTTAAAGTAGTGAAATTTGGTTGGAAATTTGACTCTTTATTATTCAAGCTTCAGAAAAGCAGAATAAAAGCTATTGTGAAACTTTTCACGTTGAGATTACTCTGCTTTTTAGAGGAATGCCTAATGGAAAGGAAGATAAGGAGTGAGCTGGCCACACGTGAATAGAATTTCCAAAGTAATTTTATGAATACTAAATCCTATGACTTCGACTTATTTATCGTTTTTCAAAGGAGTGCGGGCCTATTTATTGATCCTTTGGAACAGGCTATTCTAGGTGGTGAACATATATCTTCCCCTCTCGTCATCGGTTGATTATTTTTTGTATAATCCGATTCTCATCAGGATTTTAGCTAAGTACAGATTGGCATAGGCCATGAAGAGTAGTTTGATTCGAAATAGGTTTATCTAAGGAATCTCAATGCGAGTAGCTTGCTAAACTCGGTCAGTTTTATGCATGTTTATGGCGCTTACGTATTTTGGTCTATTTTGCTTGATGATTACTCTCGTTAATTTTCTATAATTTGATGATATCGTGGGCATTTTCAACATTTCTATAGGTGAGTATATTCTTGATGGCGTTGATAGCGATCCTTATGGTATAACTATATTAATTTCGGAAATACTGGTCACCGTTTTGTATCTTCTTCTTGAAGCTGCCGCTTCTTTGCTGGTAATTTTAGCTATTTTCGAAGAGAGCGTAAGCCTACATTATTGTGTTGCTGTTTGCTTGGTTTGGGGATGGAGGTTTGGTGAGCATTGTGGGTATTTCTCCTTTTGAGAGTTTAAAAAGAATGCTGATTAATCGATTAGTTTATTAATAATATCGAAAATGCAGAGAAAGAAAGGATTTGTTTCAATTTATCATCATCAAGAGCTGGAATTTCTTTGCCTGTTTGCCCAACATAAGTGACTCCCTTATTTGAATCTCTAAGCATGGGATTATATATCTTATGAGGTATTTATCTTCACAATAAGAAAAAACTTCATTATCTTAATCTTCCATTTTACCTTCCAATCCCTTCTTCGAATTCCCTGCTCGAATATTTGAATGCGTCTTTGCTAAACCGATTATAATTAAATAAAATGGGAGGAGCGTCATCGAAAGAGGAATTTCCCGAGACCAGACACTACACGATCCTCGATTACGGTTACTGCAAGGTTTGGAAGCGATCAGACACCCAAAAATAGACGATGGAACAATACGAGATAGTAATTGACAGTTAGAAAATGCTCTAATCCTACAAAAGAATGTGGCTACTCAGAGCACAGGAGGAATCAGTAGTTGGCGTCTACTATTTTACACATAAAGCCAACAAATAAATATGTGGATTTTACCAAAATGGTTCAATACTCACATAAAGAATACCCTACCGCCTTTCTCAGTTTAGCAATGTTCCCTATGAGGAAATGCTTTACATTCTCAAGATAGCATTGATATCCTTTGGGATGCTCCATGCTGAATACGGTCTCTTTCTGGTACGGTCGACAATGATTGGCATCAACATGCAGAAGCAAATAAAGGTATGGCATCACACCGATTTTTCTGCTGCTGAGCCTGAGAATGCCAACTGCAAGCACATGGCAGAGATGATTGATTCTATTGTCGAGTCGGTGGAAATCAATGCTGAGCTGCCTTGCTATACCCCAAGTTTAGCGATTTCATGAAGATAAATAAAAACAAAATTGCGCCAAACTTCGAAGAGGTTCTCAAGGCCTTGGCCACCTATATCAAAATGAATAGAATCCAGAAGTGTGAAAGCATTCCTAAGCTCTCAACTATCTACGACAGGCATAGGGATGGGAAGAACTTACATATAATAGCAATTTTCTCTCAAATTTGTCCAATATCAGCCAATTAAATAAAAGCTCCTTTGGTAAGTATTCTTTTAAAGGAAACAGTGAAAATTCCAGCGTGAGCTCATCAAGGGAAACACTAAAAAATGGTCCAGGGTATAATATCTATACTCAAAAATAATACATTTAGCGATCGAAGGAAAGAAGCCACCTAAAATCTGCAAAATCTCAAAGAGTATAAACGCAACCACGGTCATAAAGATATCAATACGTTCCTAAGCCATTATAGTGGGGAATTATAACCAAAAAGCAGATGAAGGATCAATATTGAGAGGAAATTCGATTGAAAAAACCAACTACAATCGAATATAGATAAAAATACCGAGCAAAAGAAATGGCCATAGCCCATCCCCAATTTCCAAGCCGAGCACTCCTAACAACATAAGCAGCATTGATCGAATGATGAATTAAAACCCTCAGAGATTCAACAACGTCATTATGGAAAAGCCAAATTAATACGATTTTCAGACCACCCAGCCAGGTAGAGAAACAGACTCCACCAAAAAAGCCATTTCTGGCCTAGCTCCGAAGCTAATCTCGTTCTCCAGCCTCTTCGACGTTATATTACAACAAAAATTGACCAAAACCTCATTTAATTTTCTAATTATACGTATGTATTCATATCATAAGAACAGTTGAAGGTTCTCTTTGTTTGAATTTTTGAGCGAATCTCGATCCTCCTGGCTGATCTAATTGAACCTAACGTCGAGAACCTTCAAGGATGGCATTTCGAAGTAATTCCATACGCATTTGCTGGTGACTTTATTGTGTGAAAGATATAAGTTGTTCAATTGATAAGCTTCGCTATGACCATGCCTCCAGTTTAGCTTATTTTATTGGATGTTATATCCAATACTTTAGCTCTTCCAATTGAAGCAGTTCCGAAATGTTGTCGTCGCCGATATCATTTTGGAAGGGAAAGCTGATTAAGATGAGCCAATTTCCCTATGTACTTTAACGATTCACTGGTAATTTTGTTGCACCGGATATCCAGGCATTTCAAGTTCTTCAATTTGATGATCGTGGTGACTCCATCATCAGATATTTGGTTGTGATTGATGAAGAGTTTCCTGAGGTCTTGGAAGCTATTGCAAATGGTATAAAAACCGAAATTGCTGATGTTGTTCTCGCCGAGGATCAGTGTCCTCAGTCCGTGGAAGGATTTGATTGCTTAGATGTCTTAGTCTCCGACTTGGCTGTGGGGAAGATCGATTTATTAGGTATGCGCATTGATGATTACGTCCTTTATCGTGCAGGTCTTGGGTCCGCTATCCGTGTTGACGCATTGCATGACCAATTTGAGTTCATTGAGTTGATTCTATATTGAGGGATGGATTACTTTCAGTTCTCTATTTCTTTTTTTGAAGCGTTAATTTTGCTCTTTGATTTCCTGCGATGTGCTCCATCGTTTGCCTGTTTTTACTTCAGCTCTTCATTCTATCTCTTCAAGAATTGGATCCTTTTCTGTTGGACTTCGTATTTTTATTGATAGTGGGCAATCTATGCCATGATCTTCTTCAGTTCGTCCTCGGGAGTTAGGCTTGACATTATGATTATTATTAAATATTATTGATGATAGTTACCTCGAAATGATGATGCTCATATATGTCCCATAAATGATAAGTTTCTTAGTCGATCCCATGTGGAAAATGACGATTGTTCGCTTCCCGATTATATAAACCAAGGCAATGACTTAAATCTTATTGCGATCGTATAATTATTGGATTGAATGCAGGCTGTTTTTTACGACAAGTAAAATTTAGATTCTCGTCAAGCTAGCAACGAGATTAGTCGAGGACCTAAAGTAAGATAATCACAAGGAAGCAAACGAAAAGGGCCACCAATGTCTTCAAGAAGAAAAAATAAGATGAGGATTAGCACGTCCCGCAAAGAGATAAAAGATATCATAGCAGTCATCAGTTCAAATTCGTCAAACAGTCATCCGCAGAGGAAAAAGATAACACCGATAGTCGAAAATAGATCGAAGAGAACAATCACGTTGAACAATAAAGAGAACATAAAAAATCATCAAGAAATTCTCCATCCAAATAATCCCCAAAAATAGATAGGAAGAAAAGCTTGGTATTCAATAAATTTACCCATCGATAAAAGTATAAATCCGATAGTTGTTATCAACAATCAAGACAGCAATAGACAGCAAAATCTTTGATAATAGCTTGAAGACTTTTACTTTCGAATTTAGGCATATATCACCAAGATCGAATAAAACAACTCCAAGCTTCTATAGGTCAATTATTTCTTCCAGAAGGATTAATGAGATCATGACATAACGGCAGCAAGCAAAACGAGTATAAAAATGCAGCAAAAATAATTGTTTGGAATGCAGGTACCACCTATAGAAGGAAAATCGATGGAAGCAATAAAAGATATAACTCACTAGCAAAATCTCCCGCCTACAGTAAGAGTTAACATCGATCCAAACATCAAGATAAGACATAGTGAGCCAACAGCCATCGATAATGCTTGAATAATCAGGAACGGATTCATCAAATGCAAGGTCTCTATCTTAAGATTACGGTAATAATTGCAGGAAAAAGATGAAGATACCTGATTCTGCTTAAGGAATTCAATTACTTGGATGAGATTAACAAAGACTTAAAGAATAAAATGGGCAAAGTGATGGAGGAATACAAATATCTGTCGATAGAGAATCGGACTTTATTGAATATAAAACAAATTGATCGAAAAGAAGTGGAATGCACCAAGTATAAGGATTAGAGGGATTATTTCAAGCGAAAAGTCATTGACCACCACAAGAGAAAATAGGAATAGAAAAATAAAGGGATTAATTCTAGCTGCAAATGCAAAAAGAAAGAGGATTAGTCCATCTTCTCACTATCGTCTGCAAGCAATGACTTTAGCCACGTGAACTAGGGAAGCACTTTTTCCAATACTGAATTGAACCAAATAAATGCGTGACTCTTCACGTGAAAGTAAGATACTTTGGTTTTTCATAACAATCAATAAGAAATATATATTTGATGGCATTATCATTTGACGTGGGATTCAGAGAGACATAGACAATGCATTCCTCGCCCAAGGTGTCTCTTAAGGATTGCTAAACATTTTGCCATTATTATTGTTATTGTTCCTAATCACCAGGTCAGACTCATCCTCCAAGTATATCTCCACTCATGGCCACTATCCACTTGGAAAGAAGAAAGGAACGACTTTCTAAATTCGCATTCGTGCTCACCTCCTCTTTCTTTGAGCAGTTGAATACTTGACTCCAAGGATAAGCTTTTATCCTACCATCTTGGAAATGAAATCTTGAATCCCGTGTTATGAACTCCTCAAGCTTCACTTTGAATTCGTAGATTGGATTAGAACTGAAGATGTGATATTCCACGTCTAGATCCTTGCTTGATTCTTTCAAGTCTTTAACTTTGAATGATAGCTATGACTATCTAAGAAGTTATATGGCTTTTTCTTCTTCATTTCGACGTCCTTTTGATGTGCTGCGTCCTTCATGTTCTTCTCAAGCTTCGAGATGAGTTTGGTCTTCAACTTATCGAGAGATTGCAGATATTTTTATTTTTTTACCGCCTAATTTTAAATCCTGAGGATTTTGATAAGTCCTATCGTCTCTACGCCCTAAAGCCCATCCTTGTTCTCCACTCGTATGGTCAGCAAGCTCTGCCCGTCGAAATTCATGATGTCTTTATTCTTGTTTTTCTTGAGGTAGGCATAAAGTTGATTGAGTCCGTCGAAATACTGGAAGATGGAATCGGCATCAAGCATGGTTTCAAAGCTGTTGTCTGAGGATTAGCAGGTTATTCCGATGGTTTACTGGAGTAGTTGTACCTTGGATGGCGTTTCTTCTGATGAGAGAAAGTTATGTTGTAGGGGTGGTCGGTGAAGGTATATACTTGAGTCATGAGGATGGTGATAAATTATGATATGATATATCTTTAGTAAGCTGTTTTTCAAAATATATGCCAATTTTTAAATAAAATGTATGCTTTCTCCTTTGGGATGATACCATTTAAAGCGAGCTCCTAAAGCTATTGAAGATGACTTAGATAGAATGGGCAAGGATGTATGAATAGCCATGTAAAGATATCATCATGATTTTTCCATTTTTTCCTTCGGATATTAGTCAAACTGAGGCTTAGTACGGTCCTTTTGCAGCGTGGGTATACTCTTTCGTCGTAGTTATCTACTACTGGCGGCTTGGGGCGACGCGAGTGAGCCGATATGCTGGAAACTTTGGAATGTGGTAGGTTATTTTCCTTAGTTTCCTACATAAACTAGTTGTTGTTTGGTCATGTGAAGACTCTACGAATTCGTTCTTCTCTCCAGTATAAGGACCTTCCTGCTATCCATCACCCTATAGGATATCCCTTATCTCCACTTTGATCTGCTGGATTGTGTCTTTGACTCGTTTCGCCTAATCGAAATCCTAAGATTACACTGCTCTGGCAATCCTCGCCCTCTGTTCTCTCAGTTTGACAGCCAGGTTGGAGATTTGGACCATCGTAATCCTGCACTCTTCAGCCTTATCAAAGTCTTCATTCTTGATTGCCAAATCCTTATCGCTGTTAATTTGGTCATGAACTAATTTATATACTCCTCATCCTCCTCATTAAGCACCTAATCATGGGTTTCTGAAACCGGTGATGGCTAGTTATAGATTTTGCTGGCTCTTCAGAGCCGTAGAGAGTTAACGCCTGCAGCCCGATTTGGGAAAAGAAGTTTTCCTTGGAGGGATGCGGTTTATGGAAGAGGAAGCGCAGGTAGAGGCAGTTGAGATCGACCATGATTGTCTTTTGCTCGCGAGTGGTCCCGTTCTCATTCCGCGTGAACTGCAAATACCCATACTTGTAGAATCTCTCCTCTTGCGTGCCGGTTGGTACGTAGTAGAGTATGTCTACTTGCGAGGATATCTTCCTATGGTCGGAAACCAGCTCGATTTTGCGAATATTAACCACTCCGTAAAACTCTAGAGTGATCTCTTGCGGGTATGTGCAGAAGCGGCGCGTCTGCCAGCCGTCGGAACCGGCGAAAAGGAGGGAACTTACTGGGTGTTACTGCTATTCGGAACTGCAGGAAATTATTTTGAATTTCAGCTTCCTGCTCATTGTTATGTAACTTGTTTTAATATATACGCTAAGAAATAAGAAATAAGGCTCCCTCGCAAAGGTAGTCATAATAAAAACACAAAAGTATATGTGAGAAGACTTGATAAAAAGATAAAGAAAAAGTTAATGTGGTTTGTATCACTTACAAGGTTGATATATTTGCTTTTGTTTTTCATCTAATTGCAATCATCCATGTTAGTTAATAAATAAACAATCGATATTAATCTTACATGCAATCAAACCCTTTCTCTTCCCTTGCCAAACGCCAAAAAAAAGTAAGCACCCTAACAAGGAAAGTCCGACCATCATCGGGAGCAGGTATTAGTAAGATCTTTCCCAATCCATAAACCTTTCCCACTAATCTCTGAACCAACGTCTAAGCTCACTCTCCAAGGCCGAAAACCAGCTCTAAAAAGAAATCATCACCATCAATCTTTCTCTATAAAAAATGCACCACAGGAAGGGCTACAAAAACGGAATCCTCTTCCAAGTTGGGACAGATTACCACCTCGCCAATTCTGTTAGATCGATCATCGAAAAAGATGTGGAGATGAACTCGTGGGGATTCATATTCTAAAGCCAGCTTCCAGAATATCGACCCTATAAAAAAGGAGCGATGCTTCCCAGGGTTGAATTCTCAGGAAGTATAAAACCTTTAATAAAAATGACAGATAAAATGACAGACAAAAGCATAGTAAAACAATCATTCTAGCGATACCATCAGCAATCGGCCTTGATGCTCGACAAATGGCAATACTTCAGTAAGGGTGTAACGCCAAAGTATTATGAGCAGAGAAGAAGATATAAGACGGAACTAAGGAACAGATCGTAAGCAGAATATTCGCCCAGCTTGGTAGTTTCATATAATCCGAATGCCGAAAGAGAGAATAGGGTGAATGATTGGCGCACTCAACAGATGTTGACTCCTAAATCGCTAGCCGACCAAAGAGCAGCCAATTACTCCTAAGTCAAATCCCCATATAAAATGAGAAGCAGAAGGAACCTCGTAATGCCGAACAATGCTGCATACATATTGGCTCCTCCCTAGATTTACGATATTTTGGAGAAATAGAACAAGCTGGTTTCGATTTGGCTGCCGCCCTCAGCCGATCCTGTGCTGGTGGGCCTCATGAGCATCCTGGTGCGTCAGAAGTAAGACGGGACTAACTTATGCCTGATAAAAAAGTATTGGTGGATGCGTAAGGCTCTCACCAGAAGAGTCTTCAATTGCATCCTCGATTGGCTATGCAACCAATACGGATTCACCGATTAATTGACCCTCCTGACCAAATAATAGGAATTTAACGTTATTTTCGCTCCTTTAGGATGGAAATTAATCAATTGGATGCAGCAATAGAAGCTAAGGATCACCTACAAGCGTACGATCTTATGAAACCATTGGAAGTCATATTTTTGATATTTTATATGCGATTTTCAATGATCTTTGATTTATTTCTTAAAGACATCGGTTTAATTCTTTTCTATACCCTCCATAATTAAATAATAACATGAAGAGCACTGCAGGCAAGGATGTTCAGGGCAGATCAGGGTCTCTATCGATTACAACAAGCAAAAATTCCTTATGAGATTCCCGTCGGAAACCAAGGTGCTCTACCTTGAGGAGTTTTTGAAAAAAACGATAAAGATAAAGCCGACGGAAACCATATATCTCTTCGTAAAGGAGCAGCGAAAACTGATGACACCCAATAAAAATATCGACGACTATGCCAAGTAGCTGCAAGCAGCATCCATGGGTGGCGATAGCTCCAGCAAGGACAAAATACTTAGCATCATTGTGAGGAAAACTGATAATTTTTGAAAGGAAATGACAGGAAATGATGAATAGACTTTAATTTATTTGCAGTTTTTTATGTATCAACTGAAATGAGAAATTGGAATGTTTTCTTTATGACAATAATAACTATTCAGCCTTATGGCGAATGGTAGGTTAATTTGATTATCCATACAGAGCCTACTTCAAAGTTACGCACAAAATCAAATCATCCATAACTGCTTCCATCAGCCAAGCATTGACCTGTTGATTTTATTCATTCTTTTCATATGTAACTTGTACTAGAATATTAAAATAACCCAATCACTTTCCTTTCCGTATAATCCTTCTGCTTCTCCTGGCTTTGGGGAATTTTTCTTCGGCCAGTCCCTCGATCATCTTGGTCCATCTGGAGTTCTTCATCAATCTCTAGTGTTTGTGTGTGTTGATGTGCTAAATCTTCACTGAGTTACCTCGAGATAATCGGCATAGCCTTGCTTGCAGACGCAGCAATAGGGATTGATTTGCCTCGGTTTGGGCAGGAGCTACGTTAATGATGGTTTACGATGTCGTTTAATGCGATTTCCGTACTGTATTCCTTGACCCTGGTCTGATGTTGGGTCAGCATCTTGCTGTCATCTTCAATTTCATCGTCGAACGGATTGAGGAAGGCGGTAGTGTAATACTTGTTGTCTGGGTTGAAGGTGGGCAGGATTGAGAATGTGGTCAGCCGTTGGGGGGTGGTATATGGATCGATGGCCCTGACGGGTTCGAAGTCGATGAGGACGGACTATTAATAGTAGGTATTCTCTGAGCCTTTGAGGTGGAAGTGGTTGTCGGCGGCTTGCTCGGAGCTGAGGGTGGAAGAGATTGATATGGATCGATCGATATACATATGGCGGATTCAGATTAATTATAATTATTAATATTGCGCCATTTGGATTTGTGGACCAGGGAAAGCCCTAAGCTCTTGTTGTGAGAATGGGAAAATATGAAATTATTGATGAATGTTTCATAGGTGCCAAAAAGGAGCATTTAAAATTTTTGATTAGAAATTCATATAGGAAATAATAAAGAGGCATTAATTAATTTAACCAAGACGGTGCAAGCTCTTTTTGATCATTTGAGTGTGTGTCTTGGCATTTTCGTCTTCCATTATTTTATATGAAACATGAAGAACAAATCCCCCCTTCTGCTGCACTCTTGCCCCACCATTATATATTTCTATATTAATAGCTATATGCCCTAAAATAATTTTAAGCCTGCGCTTATTGAGGGAACATCTATCATACGCCATCATATTATTATCCCTTTTACTAGCCATCGATGACACCCCTGAGGCGCTCTTCCAGCCATCGCTATCGAAGGAAAAGACATGGACTTTCCCTTCGACACATTTTGAGACATTTGCTTATGAAGTATGTGATTTTATCCATACTTCCCATCTATTTTTTTCCCTCAATGTCTAGCTTAAATATACAAACATACAAAATGGCCCAGCCTTGCCTTTTCCCGTCGCGAATCGAGAGTCTATGCGGTTATTGCATGAAAATCATGAAAAAAATGTGAAATACTGGATTCCCTTGGCGTTCAGACCTTTCCTCGAAAAACCTCCTTCCTCCAAACAAACAAACCGGCGTATGTGGGTTGAGGTTTTTGAAGGGAATGAAGTCAATGGGCCTGTATGGCTCGTAGATAAATTTATAATGATTTAATAAATGATTGTTATATTATAAACCGAAGAAGTTATTAATGGTAGTTTTTAAGTTTTCTAGTTTGTGTTCATATCCTCTGGCGGATTTTCAGAGAGACAAGGTGCTATCTCGAAGAAAATAAACCAAAAAAATGTATGATTGGATGGTTTTCGATGCCTGTTATGTGAAAGAATAATAATAATCGAGCAGCATGTATGCCTCAAATAAAAATATTCTAAGAAGATGTTGAAGAATGAAGAGAATAAAGGCAAACTGATCATCTCACCACTCCTGGATGGTATTACAATCAACGGATAATTTAAAACTGGATCCGTAAGATTTTATATTATACCAGGGACAGCTAATAATAGTCTTATATCCATTCTGAACCTGATTCAACCTCAACGATTTTCTCACCATCTCCAGCCCATATTGGTGCAGCCGCTGCTGGTCCGTCATGTACTCCTGTATCGCGCATGTGTGGATCTTCCTCTAAACCTCGTTTATGATCGAACGCAGGTCATCTCTATACTTCAGTTGCAATTTTTGGTGGTGGGAACGACATTGGTCGGGTGTTCTCCTCTTCAGGATTTTGGAAAGGCGGTAGAAGACCTTGGTCTTCCTTCTGGACTTCTCTGATAGGAAATCCTGCTAGTTTTGCACCATGAATTGGAGGTATACTTGGTTTTCGCGTGAGCTCCAGCCGCCTGTTCTTATTTTCTTCCTATTGACCTTGATGCCCAGTTTTTTGATTTGGTGATATTAGGGGTAAAACTCTACGAGTCGACTCGTTCTCGGCGGAAGCGGTCGGCTTGCCGGCCTTGAGGTGCTCGGTGACGTTGCCGCAGATGTTGGTGAGCGAATTTGCGAGCTGCAGACCGAAAAAGTTCGAAGTCATATCAAAATTATTATTAATAAATCGAATCCTCTCCATGCCATTAATGCTGTTTTTCGCCGAAAGTATATACAAAGGCTTTGTTTTTCCATCCGGAGGCGCCTTGGCTCGCGTTTCCTCTTATGATTTGCGCCAAAGGCCAATATTGCCTCGAAAAATGGGTAGACGAGATCGAAAGAAAAATTACCATGCGTATTATGTTTTTCTAATATGGAAATGGTCTAAAGATATAAGATCGAAAATTTATTGACTTTTCCTTTGAAATTTATCGAAAAGTAATAGAAGACTGTGATTTTTTATGGCTTTGTTTAAGGATTCAAAAATAGATAGGTGGGTGTTTAATTATAAATTTGGATGGGTGATGGGTGAAATTTTTGATGATTAGCAAATATCTGAAAAGTTTAAGCAAAAGAACTGAATATTTTCAAAGTTATAATATCATTCTCAAGAGTATGCTTACGCCTCAGTCACCATTATAACTCACTAATTAATTAAAAGCAAATGAATATTATAACACTCGAACGCTAACCCACCCCTCACCTTCGCGTCCCATACACCATCAATAATACCATTCCTAAGCAAAAAAAGAAGTCAAATTTTCATGAAACTTTATCGGGTATGAGTTCGGCCCCCGGGACTCACGATTTCTTGAATCAATCCTTTGATATGACGGAGAATTAGGAATAGCATTGTTTATTGGAAAGCTTGCTTGTCTTTATCAATCTTATGTGCTTCAGATGCTATTATTTGCTCGTGAACATAAAAATGATTTTAGATTATTATTTCCTGTTTATTATATATCAAACAAAGCTATAATTTAACTCTTCGCAAAATGCAATCATAATAAGTAAAAATGTCCAAAATCGCAAAGAATGATGTTTTTTTGATCGTAAATACAAAAATTTTGAGATTTTATTTTTCAGAAGTTTTTCTTTTTTTTATGATCACCGTCATGTAGACCTCCACCTGGCAAACACAAAGAACATTTTTAGAATATTTTTGAAAAGAGAAATAACTCAATGCCATAATGAAGGATCGGGGTGATAGACAAACCCATTTTGCTCTTGGCTGAAGGAACACACGGGAATCAAATTAGAAAAAGATAAGCAAAAAGATGAGGTTTCGCAAATGCTGAGTATTAGAGAGATGCATGGCCATGCTTGGACATCATTCATCATAAAATGCGAATGGAATTTAATGGTTTATTATTTTATTTGTTTCGATTTGCTCTTAATGATCTCTTCGTTACAGATGGTCCAAAAAGGCTCAAAAGGACACCATTTGCTTAAGTTTTTGATAATCTATGTAAAAATATAGGCTGTTTGATTGAAATCAAGTTTGTTCTCATTTATTTTTTTCATTTTTTTGTATTTGAATGCCTATCAATGTTATGCTACCATCTCTTTTTCGAGATTTTAGCGATTGGATCGTGCCTTTTGGTCGATCATCTCTCACCAAGATCACAATTACCAAGAAAAATCATGCATAGTAATATGGAAGCAAGCAAAAGATCACTTATGTGATTTAAATATCCTCGAAAAAATATGAATATCATTAATCGGCGAATCGATTCCTCTCAGAACTTGTAATAGGGTACTCATCATTAGCATTTATCTTGTATGTTTTATCCTTGTTTGCTTCGGGAATCCTATGCTGCTTTATAGATGATTTTTATGAGCTAAATATATCTCTTCGAGCTTCTAAATCACCTATTCATCATCAGAGTAGCATGAGCATTGCTGTGGCTTCCTCTCTCTTTCTGCAGATATTAACTTTTCTATATTTTTTGCAATTTTTGCTGTATTTCAACAATTTTTTCTTTAGCTTCTGTTTCTATACTTCGTATTAGTTGATCTTTGAATTACTGATGTTATTTATGCTGTTTACTTATTTTAATGCCCTCTAGCTTCTCTTTCAAGTTAACGCAACCGGATTTATTTGCCGAAATTCGAAGATAGTTCTGAATCTTCATTTCTGTGCACCTTTTGTCCTCTTTTTTCATTTTATGAAATTAAGTCCTTCCCTTAGGCATCAGATTTGATTTGAATTCAAAAACCTTTTAAATTTTCATATATTTTGGGGGTTTTTGATGAAATGTACCTATTTTTCGATAATTGTGATGCTTTGATGATTAATTTGCTCTGAGCTGTTAGCTGAAACGCTGGTGTTGATATTCTGCTGCGATCGGCAATTCTCCAAGCCATGAATTACACATGATGAATCATTATCTTGTCGTATCTTCGGCTTGCCATATATCTTCACAGGCTATGATGGTCTCTGGTAAACCTACGTAATTTTGCATGTTATGTTTCGTTTGGATTTTTTCTTTACATCTCTTCAGAAACCTTCAATGCTATCCTCTCATTTTTTCTATGTTGGATGGCCTGCTCAAGCAGATTCGATATCTCCAACAAGATCTGCCCTGTTGAAAGGCCTTGAAAGTGTTCTTTTAATGCCTTTCTCGACTGTATTACAACTTGATCAAGGGTATTGATAGCTTTTTATATTTAATCTTGCATATTACGAATGAAATATAAACCGAATATTATAGTAACTAATCAATATCACACCTTATCCGCAGTTATCTTGAGGGCTGTCCGATACCGCTGGAGTTTGTTTTAAAAATCGATCTGATTCTGACAAAGGGAGAATGCGCATCATTATCTTCAAATGATGGCAGCATCCAGTTATTCCTGCACTAGACTGATACGGTTTCTCCTAGATCCTTTTGCAAGATCCCGCATTAGTACCTTCTGTTCTCACTGGAATTGGACCTGTTCGAATCTGGAGTCCCATGCTCTGTGATTTTCTTTTTCAAGCGTTGCTTTGGCTCCACTTTGGTGATATATGAGGGATTTTCAATATGAGTTCCTATTTTGGATCTTCTTCCTACTTAAGCAGGTTTAAATCGATGAATTTAAGCTCACGCTCATTCTTCAAGCTGTCTAACAGCAAGCAAAGATCAACTTATTCCTCTATTTCTTTCTTTAGTTCGCAATTTATAAGCTAGCCATGGTAATTTCCTCAATTTTGACCTTTTTGTCTCGCTTATTCTTGATGACTAAGTCGCAATATCCTCATATATCTCCAAATATCGAAGGATGTCATCATAATAATCTGAGTTTTTTATCTAATCCGTCTCTAACGCTTCGTGGATTGCTCTTATTTTTCTCTTCTTGGTGATGATCCCCTCGCCCATGCCAATGATAAGCCTTTAGCATTCGTTGTCGATGAGATTGTGCTATATCCTTTTGAGAAAGCGCTTGTTCAGCTCGATATGTCTTTGGACTTGATTTTTCAAGTTGAGATAGAGTGATGAGTTTCGAGATTATAGGGATGATTGTTCTTATTTGATGTTTTTGTTTGTCTATAGCTCAATTACGGCATCATCGACTTCCTGTAGTTGCTATAAAGGCTCAAAGCTAGATGATTTTAGCTTGAAATTTCCTCCCAGTCCTTTCCGATTGTTATAAAAATTACTTTTTATCTCATTATCCATGTAAAAATTAGTACTTTTTGGCTTTTATTTGCGGTTGAAAATGCCCATCTTTGTCAGTGGCTTCGAATTGATAAATTTGAACTCATCAGGTTTGTTAGATTATATGGTGTTGTCGCTTCCTTGATCAAAGTCCATGAATTTTACTGAGTTTTGTGCCTTTGATGGACTTCGTTATATCTGAAACCCAAATCCACTCATTCTCCCATTTTCATCTTTGATTTTGACTTTGGATTTGATCTTTTTGCCTTCTTTGTCGATCATGTTTCTACTTATCCTGTTCTTTGAGGTTTGCTGGATGAGACTGCTGCGACTGAGGCTGCTATTTTGTTTTTACTGTCGCATTCTCCAAAACTATTTGAGTTATATGATTTTGTCTTACTTCGGCCATCCGTACTTATTGCAAAGGTCATCAATAAGGCTATTCTTGTGTTCATAATGCTGATCCCTGCTCTTGCTCATTTGCGTTTGCCTTTGTATCTTGTTCAAGACGATTTTGATGAGCATGTTGGCTTCTTCACTATTCAAATTTCTCAGCTTGATGCCGGCTTCCAAATCTTCTTCTATTTCTCCTATCATTTTTTAATACATTTCAATGTCAGATTCAACCAGCTGCTTTACCATCACTTACGCTTACTTGTTTACTCGTTTATTTTCGTTCATGAGTTTCATGCAGAGTTCTTTTAGAAGTTACTGGTCCTATATCAAGCCGAAAAAGGAAGGCCTGCTATTAAGAAATTTTGCCTTTTTCCGACGGTTATCTTATTTCCTTGATCTTGTCTCTTACTAGTCAATGAATTCAAGTGTTTTTCCTGTGCTTTTCATGCCTAGTTTCTTCAGCTTCGCCCGTCCTTCGAACTATCTTCGCTTCCATGGTTCATGTAATCCAGTTTGGATGAAGTATCTTTATAGCTGAAGCCCTCCTTTTTGTTCAGCTCAGAAAGAGTCTAGTCGATGTTTCCTTAAGTGTATACCTTATGTAGCATTTTTTGTGAAGACTTATAAGGTCTTACTGAGGTTTATTTTTCCTTTTATTTTTATTTTTCTTTTACCTTATCTTTGTCCTTGTCCTTTTCCTCCTTTTTGAGACGCTACAAGATGACAAGATAGTTATTTTTCAAAAATTCCTCAAAGGCAAGGTTGTGACAATCCAATTTATCCAGTCTTTTCACTTTGTCAAAACTGGAAGGCTTTTTCAGATATTCGAAATAATATTTTTTGAGGTCGTCGGATGAAAGCTAGGCCCTCCAATCTTCAAAAAGCTCCTCGAACTGGTTGCCGCCATCCTTGCCCAGGTCCTAATGCTGTGCCATTGTGATTCTGATGCTGGGTAATATGGGTTAGTTGGGTTCGGTTCTAATCTTCTTGATTTTGGCGACATTGATTTTCTGTCGTTTGTGGTACTTGCAGGTGCAATCGGGTTTGTGGTTGGTGCGAGGATAGAAGGGCGAAATGACATTGAGATCGGTGCAGGTGTGGTTGTTATTGGCGTGGGGCGAGTTGTGGTCCCCCCTCTGCTTGTTGGCCGATTTGAGCTTGTTCTACAGGTCACGCACAGTGACCGTTTGCAGATTTTTAAGTTCTTTTAGTAATGATTATTTCATCGAATATTATTTGCATTTTATAATTTCTAAAACTGGCATACATACGTTATCGCTATTTCCAACAGCACTTGATAGATAAGCCTTCACATATTTTCCCCGAAGAGAAGGACAGAAATGGTTGATTTTTGAAGACAAATTAAAATTATTAAGAGATGAATAAGCCGAGAAAAAGGATAAGGGAAGTGCGGATCACCGTTGGTGGGGGTATTCAGGCAAAAGAGATCGATTAGTGATTGGCGATCAAAAATCTGTCTGGAGGGGTTTCCTGGGGGTGTGTCTCAGCCGGATCATGGCCTCCTAAAGTGAGGACTAATCGATGCCTATGCCCGCTTCTACTCGTTTATGATGCTTCTCTACATCTCCTTATCCGAAAATTGTCCCTTTCGCTAGAGATAGCGCAGCAGGAAGTGGCTGATCACCTTTTGCTACTTTGGAGAGGACTATGGCTTGCGTTGGCTTTGAGGAGCTGGAAGGTTGCGAGTACGCGTGAGGGAAAGTTGGGTGTGAAGCTGCTTGGTAGGAGTGGGTTGGTTGACGGGAGGAAGGCGAGGAGTCTGTGAGCCGCTCTGATATTCAGACATAATAATTATCAATATGTGCTCATCAAATGAAAGTAAGGGTAAGATAAAGATAATTAATAGTGGAGTGGGATTTGGGTGTGGGTAATGAAGAGACTAGAAATAAAGATATAAAAGCTAGCAGTTCAATGCTTTTGCGACTGTGTCTCCAGGACGACATCGTAATTGCCTCCCTGCAGCACGCTGATGTCCTTCGATCATTGTGCTGTTTCTTCCTCGAATACGCGTTTCCAGATGAATTGTAGTTCATCACCATGGCTTTCTTCTCAGTTTCTGCCCTGCTTGCCCTATCGTCGAACTTCACTGGATAGTTTTCGAGCTCCTCGTCCAAATCTTTCATTTAGTTTGTGTTCTGGGCAGGCGTGATGAAGATTAAGTCTTCTTTTTGCTTCTTGGGAGGCGATCTGACGAAGCTTTCTCCGTCAATCTTGCGAGTTATCTCTGTGTTTTTCCCAAAAATATTGGGAATCTTTGTCATGCCATCGATCATCAGGTTTATGTCGAAAGATTCTATCAAGTTCCCCTAGCTTCTGTTCAAGGCCGTCGCCCTATCCTCCTCTTTCTTTTTCTGCAAAAACGCATAGTAGTCAGCCAAGCCCTTTTCAGCAGTTGCGGGATTAAGTGTCTAATACTCTGCAGGCAATTTTTGTCTGCATTCCTCGTAGAGCATAATCTCCTCGTCAGGAACATCACAGAGACACTTGAAAAGCGCTCTAAAGGGAGTGATAAAATACAAAACTCCTATTCCTATCTATATGATGTAGGCTATGAATTTGATGGAGGTGAAATCGAGAGAGAAGACACACACCCATATAAACCCACCGAGTCCCATCAGCAGAGGGCCCAAGAGCATAGCAGTATGGGCAGTTTCAGTTAGATTCCTCATGTTTTGAGCAGGTCGGCGAGAGCGTTGCAGAAGTGCATACTTTTCCACCCAAAACATGAAGAAATAGCCGACCAGAGTGGAAATCACTATTGCTGGTATCATCGGCGCATAGAGGCAGGTGAAGTAAAGAGCTAGATGAAGTAGACATAGCACCATCCAATCTAATACTATTCATGCTAGAGAAAGGCATTCAGCTAGCTTTGTCTCAGCTCCATTTTCTTATCTAAATCTATCTCGATTACATGGTCTGTTCTTCCAAAAGGCTCTCAGTTTGCGGAAGTAGTGGAGCGGATCGAATACCTTACAAGGGGAGGAATAATGGCATTGGTGATGGCTAGGAAGAAGATGAAATATACAAGCCCTTTGCTATCGTATATGTTAAGATTGATGATGAGAGTGATGAGGACTGGCGTCAAAATCCAGTTGAGAGGCAAAGCTATCAGACACTTTATCAGGATCCCTCTCTGCCTGTCAGATTCAGTCTCATCTCTCTAATAAAAGCTAAGCATTCTTATGGAAACTATGTAATACAATATCTACATTTCATGAACAGATTGGCGAGGGTGACGATGACTGCCATCACGATCGGCATGAAGGTGAGTCCAGCCTGTTGGGAAAAGTAGTTGAATCCATAACAGACTCCAAAAGTAGCCCCCCAGAAGGCGATGATGACACCCCACGTGACCAACCTGCTCAGGATTCGTCTCTTGAGGGGTGCTTTGATGTTGCCCCAATGATATCATGAGGATCAGGAGCTCTGCTTGCTGTGATGCTCAGTTACTGGTTCGATGCTCATCTCTGATGGAAAAATACTGTGCACTCCTGCAACAGCTTAGCAGATACCGTATCTTGGCAGGAAATGATTGTGGGTTAAGTTCCTATATGATGCTTGCAGATTGGCTGTGCTTGAAAGTCACAAAAAATACTGTTTTAATATCCTTTCCGAGAGGAAGCCTGTACTGTTACCTTGCTTTATCTTCCATTTCCTGCAGTTTATTCTTGCGACGTTAGAGCATACGTTAGAAGTTATCGTATTCCTTCTTCCTGTCGGCCTTCTGGAAGGTAAATCTTGAGTTTTCTTTAAATTAAAGCATCCACTAAGCCAAGAGCCTCCTCTTTTCCACTATATCATTGTCTAAACCTTACAGCTATTGGTCCATGACTTCGCTTTGACTCAAACCAAACGGCAACGCCTGTGTGATTCTATCAATTTCAAAGGGCCTGAGATCTTATCCCCAAGTCTTCTTCAAATTATGGTGGTAACTAGGCTTTCAAAGTACCTGTTGAATTCATTCTGCAATCTTTCCTTAGTGTAGTGCACGGGAACATCATCGAGCATAATGGTAAAGTCAGCAGCTGAGAGGTCCTCTTGGTCGACCATTCTTTCGTATTTTGCCTGACGCTTTGGGAAACGAATTGAATGATCCACCATATGAGCGTAGAAAGGATGATGAGTATTCCCTAAATACCGAGGAGGATGCTGAGGAAGGAGTTAGAAGATGAATAGAGCATGCAGGCAGTATATGACACCTTTCTGGGCAAATTAGCGAGTGAGAATGCCTCGGTCGGCTCCACGATGCTCACGTACATCGCCAGGATTGAAAAAAATGCCCCCAGGATAAACACTTGCCCTGCTAGCAACTTCATGTTTTAGTAGAGGTGGTAGGTAGCAATGCCAGCCTTGGGGAATTCCCATATCGAGGAGCAAAGCGGATCTCCATCTATTGAACCACCAGGCCGCAATCTTCGCAAAACTGGGGTGCATGATGCGAGGTGTGATACTGGACAGAGCCGGCCTGTTTGTTTTTGATCTGCTTGAGGTCGAAAGAGCCGAGACGGTTGCTTGAACGGTGCCGTTGGGCTGCTGCAGAAGAGGGGTATTTAAGCAAATCGAGCAGCACGTATCTTATCTATTCTTTTATTTATTGTGAATATTTCTCGAGGTTTAGTTAAAGCTCATCTTCGACAGCTTGTGGTAGGACTCTTGCTTGCTCCTACCCCATTTTTTATATTTTCGAGTGATTCTCGGACACGTCCTCAAGCTAAAGATGCTGCTGGCTTTTTTTGGGAGGTAGCTGCGCTCTCTAACTGCCCTTTCGTTGCATAATTATAATTTAGATGGGGGTTTAATCAGTTGCATAATCATAAAAAAACCAGGCTATTGAGCTTGGGAATTGCAAAGGATCACAAAAGAAATGATAATATAAATAAAAATGGAAGAACTTAAAAAATAAAGAAATCTGAAAGAAATTGATCATTTAAGCCAAAAATAGATAATAAGGAATAATTAATACAGATCTATGGGTTGGGGTTGGGGTTGGGGTTGGGGTTGGGGTTGGGGTTGGGGTTGGGGTTGGGGTTGGGGTTGGGGTTGGGGTTGGGGTTGGGG
>NW_022205203.1:0-22500 GCF_008831285.2 Nymphaea colorata
GCTAGTTGTACCTCGTTAAACTTTTTTCATGTTCTTTCGTGGATCTAGCCATTAGATTCCCTTTAGAATTCTAAATTTAAAAAAAAATTCTGTTAAGCAATTAGAAATGAAATATGATGGCACGGTTACAGGAGTCTATCCATCGCATATATGCTTCAAGAACATGGCATAATCGTCGAGGTAAAGTAGGGACCTAAAGGATCGAACGGAACGAATATAGACAAGTAAATCCTTTGTGAGTTTCAATGTATTCCTTAAGGGATTCATCATTCGAAGGGAAGTAGACTACTCAATAATTTCACATTATGTTGTAATTGAATGACTAATTGAGGAAGTAAAGGGAAGAATGAAATCAAATCAATGAGGGTTGGTCCTCACTGGGAACTTGAGTAAGGAGTAGATCCTTGTGGGGTTTTCTAGAGCAAAATTTGGAAGTTCCCCTTATTTGGTATAACTACTTAAGCCGGATGAGAGGAAACCTTCACGTCCGATTTTTAGGGGGGGGGGGAAGATCCTATAGGAACCTATCCCAATTTTTCTTTTGCTAGGCCCATAGCTAAAAAACCTACTTTCTTACGATTACGAGGTTCATTCGAATATGAAATCCAATCCCGGAAATACAGTATCCCACTTTTTTTTACTACCCAAGGCTTCGATACATTTAGAAATCGAGAAATATCTACCGGAGCTACTGCTATCAGAGAACAATTAGCCGATCTGGATTTGCGAATTATTATAGATCGTTCATTGGTGGAATGGAAGGAATTGGGAGAAGAAGGATCAACCGGGAATGACTGGGAAGATAGAAAAATTGGGAGGAGAAAAGATTTTTTGGTTAGACGCATGGAATTGGCTAAGCATTTTCTTCGAACAAATGTAGAACCAGAATGGATGGTTTTGTCCTATTACCAGTTCTTCCTCCCGAGTTGAGGCCAATCATTCAGATTGATGGGGGTAAATCAATGAGTTCAGATATTAATGAACTTTATAGAAGAGTTATCTATCGGAACAATACTCTTACCGATCTATTAACAACAAGTAGATCTACGCGGGGGAATTAGTAATGTGTCAGGAAAAATTGGTACAAGAAGCTGTAGATACACTTCTTGATAATGGGATCGCGGACAACCAATGAGGGACGGTCACAATAAAGTTTACAAGTCGTTTTCAGATGTAATTGAAGGCAAAGAGGGAAGATTTCGCGAGACTCTACTTGGTAAACGGGTCGATTATTCGGGTCGTTCCGTCATTGTGGTAGGCCCTTCGCTTTCACTGCATCAATGTGGATTACCTCGAGAAATAGCAATAGAGCTTTTTCAGACATTTGTAATTCGTGGTCTAATCAGACAACATCTTGCTTCCAACATAGGACTTGCTAAAAGTAAAATTCGGGAAAAAGAACCCATTGTATGGGAAATACTTCAAGAAGTTATGCAGGGGCATCCTGTATTGCTAAATAGAGCACCCACTTTGCATAGATTAGGCATACAGGCGTTCCAACCTATTTTAGTGGAGGGACGAGCTATTTGTTTACATCCATTGGTTTGTAAGGGATTCAATGCGGACTTCGATGGAGATCAAATGGCTGTTCATGTACCTTTATCTTTGGAAGCTCAAGCAGAAGCTCGTTTACTTATGTTTTCTCATACGAATCTCTTGTCTCCAGCCATTGGGGATCCCATTTCCGTACCCACTCAAGATATGCTTATGGGGCTCTATGTATTAACGATGGGGAATCGTAGAGGTATTTGTGCAAATAGGTATAATCCATGTAACCCAGAAACTACCAAAATGAAAGAATTGATCATAGTAATTATGAGTATAGGAAAGGGAAAGAACCCTATTTTTGTAGTTCCTACGATGCACTTGGGGCTTATCGGCAGAAAGGGATCGATTTATATAGTACTTTATGGCTACGGTGGCGACTAGATCAACGTGTCATTGCCTCAATAAATAGAGAAGTTCCCATCGAAGTTCAATATGAATCTTTGGGCACTTATCATGAGATTTATGATCACTATCGAGTAGTAAGAAGTGTAAAAAAAGGAATGCTTTGTATATACATTCGAACTACTGTTGGCCATATTTCCTTTTATCGAGAAATAGAAGAAGCCGTACAGGGGTTTTGTCGGTCCTATTCATATGGTACCTGATATGTGATATCTCTCGGAATCTAGTTCGGTCTGGTTCAACTAGTATCATAATTCCTGAATTTGTAAGTGAATCAAGATCGAGGAAAGGAAGTCTTAGTATCACTGACTCAAACCCATTGTCGAATCCTACTCATCAGAATATGGAGGTACTTATGGCAGAACGGGCCGATCTGGTCTTTCACAATAAAGTGATAGATGGAACTGCCATGAAACGGCTTATTAGCAGATTAATAGATCATTTCGGAATAGCCTATACATCACACATTCTGGATCAAGTAAAAACTCTGGGTTTTCAGCAAGCCACCGCTACATCCATTTCATTAGGAATTGATGATCTTTTAACAACACCTTCTAAGAGATGGTTAGTCCAAGATGCTGAACAACAAAGTTTGATTTTGGAAAAGCACCATCATTATGGGAATGTACATGCGGTAGAAAAATTACGTCAATCAATCGAGATATGGTATGCCACAAGTGAATATTTGAGACAAGAAATGAATCTTAATTTTAAGATGACTGATCCTTCAAATCCAGTTCATATAATGTCCTATTCTGGAGCTAGAGGAAATGCATCTCAGGTCCACCAATTAGTAGGTATGAGAGGATTAATGTCAGATCCCCAAGGACAAATGATTGATTTACCCATTCAAAGCAATTTACGCGAAGGACTTTCTTTAACGGAATATACAATTTCCTGCTACGGAGCCCGCAAAGGAGTTGTGGATACTGCTGTACGAACGTCAGACGCTGGATACCTCACGCGTAGACTTGTTGAAGTAGTTCAACATATTGTTGTACGTAGAACGGATTGTGGAAGTACCCGAGGTATTTCCGTGAGTCTTCGAAAGGGGATGACGGAAAGAATTTTGATCCAAACGCTAATAGGTCGCGTATTAGCAAACGATGTATATCTAGGTCTACGATGCATTGCTACCAGAAATCAAGATATTGGGATTGGGCTTGTCAATCGATTCATGACCTCTCGGGCGCAGCCAATATATATTCGAACTCCCTTCACTTGCCGAAGTGCATCTTGGATCTGTCGATTATGCTATGGTCGGAGTCCCACTCATGGTGACCTGGTTGAATTGGGAGAAGCAGTAGGTATTATTGCGGGTCAATCCATTGGAGAACCAGGGACTCAACTAACATTAAGAACTTTTCATACCGGTGGAGTATTCACAGGTGGTACTGCGGAACATGTACGAGCTCCTTCTAATGGAAAAATCAAATTCAATGAGGATTTGGTTCATCCCACACGCACACGTCATGGACATCCTGCCTTTCTCTGCTATGTAGACCTATATGTGACTATTGAGAGTCAGGATATTATACATAGTGTGAATATTCCACCAAAAAGTTTTCTTTTGGTTCAAAATGATCAATATGTGGAATCAGAACAAGTGATTGCTGAGATTCGTGCTGGAACATCCACTTTCCATTTTAAAGAGAGGGTTCGAAAACATATTTATTCTGACTCAGAGGGAGAAATGCATTGGAGTACCGGTGTGTACCATGCACCTGAATATACACACGGTAATGTTCATTTCTTACCCAAAACAAGTCATTTATGGATCTTATCGGGGGTCCGTGCAAATCCAGTCTAGTGCCTTTTTCACTCCACAAGGATCAAGATCAAATGAATGTTCAATCTCTTTCTGTCCAAGAGAGATCCATTTCTGACTTCTCGGTGAATAATAATCGAGTGAGACACAAATTGTTTGGCTCGGATCCCCTGGCGAGAAAAGGGCGAAGGATTTCTGATTATGCAGCAGGATCTGAGCGAGTCATATCCAAAGGTGATGGGGATTTCATATATCCCGCCATTCTCCAAGAGAATTCTTATTTATTGGCGAAGAGGCGAAGAAATAGATTCATCATACCATTCCAATATGATCCGGAACGGGAGAAGGAATTAACGCCTCATTCTAGTACTAGTATCACGGTTGAAATACCCGCAAATGGTATTTTACGTAGAAATAGTATTCTTGCTTATTTCGACGATCCACGATACAGAAGAAGCAGTTCGGGAATTACCAAATATGGCATCATAGAGGTCGATTCAATCGTCAAAAAAGAGGGTCTGATTGAGTATCGAAGACCAAAAGAATCTAGACCGAAATACCAAATGAAAGTAGATCGATTTTTTGTCATTCCCGAAGAAGTCCATATCTTGCCCGGGTCTTCATCCATAATGGTACGGAACAATAGTATCATTGGAGTAGATACACGAATTACGTTTAATACAAGAAGCCAAATAGGTGGATTGGTCCGAATAGAAAAAAAAAAAAAAAGATTGAACTGAAAATCTTTTCTGGAGGTATCCATTTTCCTGGAGAAACAGATAAGATATCCCGACACATTGGGATCTTGATACCACCAGGAGCAAGAAAAAAAATGGATAAGGGATCAAAGGGGAAAAATTGGGAAGGGAAAAATTGGGTCTATGTCCAACGGATCACACCTATCAAGAAAAAATATTTTGTTTCAGTACGACCCGTAGTGACATATGAAATAGCTGATGGGATAAATCTAGTAACGCTTTTCCCTGGGGATATGTTACAGGAAAAGGATAATTTGCGACTCCAAGTTGTCAATTATATCCTTTATGGGGATGGCAAACCAATTCGAGGAATTTCCCATACAAGTATTCAATTGGTTCGTACTTGTTTAGTATTGAATTTGGACCAAGACAGAAAAGGTTCTATAGAAAAGGTTCAGGCTTCTTCTGCTGAAGTAAGGGCAAATGATCTGATTCGATATTTCATAAGAATTGAATTGGTGAAGTCTCCTATTTTGTATACCGGAAAGAGGAATGATAGACCAGGTTCAGTGATTCCTGATACTGGGTCATATTGCGCCAATACCAATCTTTTTTCTTCCAAGGTTAAAATTCAATCACTTAGTCAACATCAAGGAACCGTTCGTACATTTCTTAATAGAAATAAAGAAGGCCAATCTCTTATAGTTTTTTCATCATCTAATTGTTCTCGCATCAATGTTTCGAAATATCACAATGTGACCAAAGAATCAATTAAAGAAAAAGAGGATACCCCGATTCCAATTCTTAATTTGTTGGGTCCCTTAGGTACTGTACCTAAAATTCATAATTTTTCCCCATCTTATCATTCAATAACTCATAATGAGATCTTGTTAAATAAATATTTAATACTGGATAATAATAATCCAAAACAGACTTTCCAACTACTTAAGTATTATTTAGTGGACGAAAACGGGAGAATCTCTAATGCAAATCCATGCAGTGACATCATTTTTAATCTATTCGGTTCGTGCTTTCTCCCTCACGATTATTGTGAGGAGACATCCACAACCAGAATAATGAGCCTCGGACAGTTTATTTGTGAAAATGTATGTCTATCCAAACACGGAACACGCATAAAATCTGGTCAAGTTATAATGGTTTATCTTGACTCTTTCATAATAAGATCAGCTAAACCCTATTTGGCGACCCGAGGAGCAACCGTTCATGGTGATTATGGAGAAATCTTTTACGAAGGAGATACATTAGTTACATTTATATATGAAAAATCGAGATCTGGTGATATAACTCACGGCCTTCCAAAGGTTGAACAAGTGTTAGAAGTTCGTTCGATTGATTCAATATCGATGAACCTAGAAAAAAGGGTTGAAGGTTGGAACGAACATATAACAGGAATTCTTGGAATTCCTTGGGGATTCCTGATTGGTGCTGAACTCACCATAGCGCAAAGTCGTATTTCTTTGGTTAATAAGATCCAAAAGGTTTATCGATCCCAGGGGGTACAGATTCATAATAAGCATATAGAGATTATTGTACGACAAATAACATCAAAAGTGTTGGTTTCAGAAGATGGAATGTCTAATGTTTTTTCACCCGGGAACTAATCGGATTGTTGCGAGCAGAACGAGCAGGTCGTGCTTTGGAAGAGGCTATTTGTTACCGAGCCGTCTTATTGGGAATAACGAGAGCATCTCTGAATACTCAAAGTTTCATATCAGAAGCTAGTTTTCAGGAAACCGCTCGAGTTTTAGCAAAAGCCGCTCTCCGGGGTCGTATTGATTGGTTGAAAGGTCTGAAAGAGAATGTTGTTCTGGGGGGATGATACCCGTTGGTACCGGATTCAAACGATTCGTTCACCGTTCAAGGGAATACAACAACATTCCTTTGGAAATACAAAAGAAGAATTTTTTCGGGGGGGAAATGAGAGATATTCTGTTCCACCACAGAGAATTATTTTGTTCTTGCATCCCAAAGCCAAAGAGTTTCCATAATACATCAGAACAACCATTCTATGCTATGGGATCTAATCCAATCGTTCATAAGAGCGGATTCATTATTAGCTAAGCTAATATAATGGTCATTTGTTAATAAAGAGAATATCGAAACCAAGGGTAAAGGAATTCATAATGAAGCTTGGACCGTGTATCAACGGTTAACCCGCGGTAGAAGGTTCCATTGGAACAATTATTTATTTCAGGGTACCTCGTCTCTTTTTTTTAGAGGAAGTGTGGGGATAAATGACAAGAAGATATTGGAACATCCATTTGGAAGAGATGATGGAAGCGGGGGTTCATTTTGGTCATGGTACTAGGAAATGGAATCCTAGAATGGCACCTTACATCTCTGCAAAGCGTAAAGGTATTCATATTACAAATCTTACGAGAACTGCTCGTTTTTTATCAGAAGCCTGTGATTTAGTTTTTGACGCAGCAAGTAGAGGAAAACACTTCCTAATAGTTGGTACGAAAGATAAGGCAGCTGATTCGGTAGCATCAGCTGCAATAAGGGCTCGGTGTCATTATGTCAATAAAAAATGGCTCGGTGGTATGTCAACGAATTGGTCCACTACGGAAACGAGGCTTCAGAAGTTCAGGGACTTGAGAGTGAGAGCCGAGATGGGGCAACTCAGTCGTCTCCCGAAACGGGATGCAGCAATATTGAAGAGACAATTATCTCACTTTCAAACATATCTGGGCGGTATCAAATATATGACGGGGTTACCCGATATTGTAATCATCATTGATCAGCAAGAAGAATATACGGCCCTTCGAGAATGCGTCACTTTGGGTATTCCAACTATTTGTTTAATCGATACAAATTGTGATCCAGATCTCGCAGATATTCCGATTCCAGCCAACGATGACGCTATAGCTTCCATCCGATTGATTCTTAACAAATTAGTATCCGCAATTTGTCAGGGACGTTCTAGCTATATAAGAAGTCGTTGATTAATAATAAGATAAGTCAATTACTTCGCTTCGGGAAACCCAGAGATTCATTGAATCGGTTATTCTTACTATTCCTGAATGTGAAAAAGGAGATTTTCATTGCCGGGGATATATTACGTGATTAATTCATTAATTAATATCTGAAATATATGGTTAAGTTAAATTAGTATAAATGGTTGAATCAAAATAATTCCTTCTTAAGTTCCATTTCTGTCAGAGGGTAATATGAATGTTCTACCATGTTCCATCAACGCACTAAAGGGGTTATACGAGATATCCGGCGTGGAAGTAGGCCAACATTTCTATTGGCAAATAGGGGGTTTCCAAGTGCATGCCCAAGTACTTATAACTTCCTGGGTCGTAATTGCTATCTTATTAGGTTCAGCCGCTATAGCCGTTCGGAATCCACAAACTATCCCGACCGACGGTCAGAATTTTTTCGAATATGTTCTTGAATTCATTCGAGACGTGAGCAAAACTCAAATTGGAGAAGAAGAATATGGTCCTTGGGTTCCTTTTATTGGAACTCTGTTCCTATTTATTTTTGTTTCTAACTGGTCAGGTGCTCTTTTACCTTGGAGAATCATACAGTTACCTCATGGGGAGTTAGCTGCACCCACGAATGATATAAATACTACTGTTGCTTTAGCTTTACCCACGTCAGTGGCATATTTCTATGCAGGCCTTACTAAAAGGGATTGGGTTATTTCGGTAAATATATTCAACCAACTCCAATACTTTTACCAATTAATGTCTTAGAAGATTTCACAAAACCTTTATCACTTAGTTTTCGACTTTTCGGGAATATATTGGCCGATGAATTAGTAGTTGTTGTTCTTGTTTCTTTAGTACCTTTAGTGATTCCTATACCTGTGATGTTCCTCGGATTATTCACAAGCGGTATTCAAGCTCTCATTTTTGCAACCTTAGCCGCGGCTTATATAGGTGAATCCATGGAAGGTCATCATTGAGTACAAATAAGAAATAAGAAAATAATGCTTTGTTTGAATTTCAAAGTTCAAACAGTCGCTTTTTCTTTTTTCATTTCAATCAATTCAAATTAAGCCCATGAATCTTATTCCAATAAATAATTCATGGGTAGCTCAAGATACCCGCTTGAGGAAATGATTGATATATCAATCTATATTTATGATATGTATGATATAGAGTAGGAACAGATATATATGTACGATATTAATATTTATTATATTACGTATTACACTACGGAATTGTAAAAAAAGGGGGAGATTCCCAATTTTTCCTAAGATCCCCCTTTTTTCCTATTCATGTCATACATCGCCTTTATTTGCCCAGTCAATTACGAAGATTCATAATTTGGATAATAAATAATTGTTATCCGTTTGGGACGCGCGACGAAACAACAAGAACTATGTTCTGCGGAACCGTTGCTATTTCATTCCATTCTATTCAACAATTGACCAAAATTGGAATTAAGAGGAGTTGGATCAATCAATCAAATCTTGATATGGGATGATTCGCTTTGATGAATCTCTTCGTTTGTATCCATGTGAGATAATGACAAAGACAAGAAAGAGTTCACGAATCAGATGAAAAATTCAGTAGGTTAGGTGGGCCGAGCTACATTACATATTATATGTGAACTCCGGTGTATGCTTAGAAGGATGATTCCAGGGTCCGATCCGATTCAATAGAAATAAGATGGCGATGGTTTACATTATGGAAGAAAACATGTATATGTGATAGTAGATATTCATATATATGGACTACCCATCTATATTATTTCATTCCCCATCAACTTTCTATTATATAGATATAGATTCCACTTTAATAGATATAGATTCCACTTTATTTATATGGATTACGATATATAAGCTCTTCCCTTTTTCGTCTGTGACTTTATTGTATATGTGGATTGAATATGAAGTTAAGCCTATGAATGCATATAGAGAAGATGAAGGAGGGAGGAATTGAAAGAGTGGGTTCGGAACAAAGAAATAGAAGAACTAATATGGATTTTCAAAGACTTGGATAGTGAATAAAAACGAGATATTGAAGTAGTTCTGATGATTCAGTAATATCAAATATCATCACATCACTTCTTAACTCAAATTGGGTTCGGAGTTCTTAGTTTAGTTGTATGGATCTTAGTGATGGAATATGAAATAATAAGTAATGTAACTAATTAATATATAATATAAATATATAACATTAATAATAACATTAATTATATATAAGAATTCATTGGTTTATTTGATTATATCATTAACCATTTCTTCATTTTTTGTTGTGAGGAGCTTACCATGAATCCCCTAATTTCTGCTGCTTCCGTTATTGCTGCTGGATTGGCCGTAGGACTTGCTTCTATTGGACCCGGAGTCGGTCAAGGTACTGCTGCGGGCCAAGCCGTAGAAGGTATTGCTAGACAACCAGAAGCAGAGGGTAAAATACGAGGTACTTTATTGCTTAGTCTGGCTTTTATGGAAGCTTTAACAATTTACGGGCTGGTCGTGGCATTAGCACTTTTATTTGCTAATCCCTTTGTGTAATCCTAGAAACGTGAAAATGTGAAAAATACGTACTTCTTTTCTTGCTTTGGCCCTGCCACTTCGCTTCTTCAAATTATATCAACTCAACACTTCACTCCTACAATCACTTCTTCCTTGATCCAATACTCCGGGGAAGTACTGATTTGAGGAATTAGTGGATCCGCTTCCGCTCGCTTTCTTCTTTCCCGCCCTTAGTCCAATGAATGAGCATTTTCCCTTTTTTATTTATTTTAGGAGGGTATGTCGCAATTGACACGAGACTTGGGACTTCATAAGTGTCTTATCGGGGATCTAAATAAGGAGTGAAGTGATACAAAAAAGGAAATCTTTTTTTATTTTGTTAGTCCTATTCCTATCCATAAGATAAGAGGAGAGCATATGAAAAATCTAACCGATTCTTTCGTTTTTTTGGGTCACTGGCCATCCGCCGGGAGTTTCGGGTTTAATACCGATATTTTAGCAACAAATCTAATAAATCTAAGTGTAGTGCTTGGTGTATTGATCTTTTTTGGAAAGGGAGTGTGTGCGAGTTGTGTATTTCAAGAATAGGCTGGAACCAACCAGCTGCACTTTATATTTTGCTATTGTAATCTAATAATAGAGAAAGGTGCACGATCTCAACGAATTACTTCTGAATAAATCAATAAGTCCTATGTAAGAACCATAGCATTTCGTGACTCGTTGGTAAATTGGATTCTCTATTAACCAATAATGTGAGACCATTTAGTTAACATGGTTAAAGCTGAACTGTTTGAAGTCTAAGCACAACACGGTACTCTTTCTACCACTGCGTTAGTACAAGATAAGATGGTTTCAAAATGCATAAATCATTTTGTTGGGAATTTATTTGATATAGAACACTCATATCAATAAAATGATTTGAACCATTGACTGGAAAAACGGGTACCTCGCCCCTTCCTTTTTATCTAATGCTGAATCGACGACCTATGTGTATAAAATGAGAAAGAATTCTTTTGGATGTGAAGAAATAAAAGAAACGACTTTGCTGACAATTACAAGTTTTTTTGGTCTGGTCAGAAGAGCCCTCCAGAGATCCTGGGTTTTCTTGTATCAGTTTTTATATCCTGGAATACGAACAGAGAAGAGAGGGTAGGCTCATTAAGAAAGAGATATGGGAATGCCCCATAAGTATAAGTAATTTAATTGAGCGTGAGAGCCAAATGAATCGAAAGATTCATGTTCGGTTCGGGAAGAGATCGTGGAAGTTGTGGAATTGATGGGGAGATAATCTACTTTCATTAAGTGATTTATTAGATAATCGAAAGCAGAGGATTTTGAGTACTATTCGCAATTCAGAAGAACTATGCGGAGGAGCCGTTGAGCAGCTTGAAAAAGCACGGGCTCGCTTACAGAAAGTGGAAAGGGAAGCGGAAGAGTTTCGAGTGAATGGATACTCTGAGATAGAACAAGAAAAGATAAATTTGATTAATGCCGCTTATCAGAATTTGGAACAATTAGAAAATTACAAAAACGAAAGCATTCATTTCGAACAACAAAGAGCGATTAATCAGGTCCAACAACGAGTTTTCCAACAAGCCTTACAAGGGGCTCTAGGAACTCTGAATAATTGTTTGAACGGCGAGTTACATTTACGCACCATCGGTGCTAATATTGGCATACTTGGGGCCATGAAAGAAATAACCGATTAGTCCTTCTACTATAGGATAGGTATTATTTTTCTCCTTTTTTGCTTCCTAGAAAGAATTAAGAGATACTAATGGTAACCATTCGAGCCGAAGAAATTAGTAATATTATCCGCGAACGGATTGAGCAATATAATAGAGAAGTAAAGATTGTGAACACTGGTACCGTACTTCAAGTGGGCGACGGCATTGCTCGTATTCATGGTCTTGATGAAGTAATGGCAGGTGAATTAGTAGAGTTTGAAGAGGGTACGATAGGTATTGCTCTGAATTTGGAATCCAATAATGTTGGCGTTGTATTAATGGGTGACGGTTTGATGATACAAGAGGGTAGTTCCGTGAAAGCAACAGGACGAATTGCTCAGATACCGGTGAGTGAGGCTTATTTGGGTCGTGTTATAAATGCCCTAGCTAAACCTATTGATGGGAGGGGTGAAATTTTAGCTTCTGAATATCGGTTAATTGAGTCTCCCGCTCCAGGTATTATTTCGAGACGTTCCGTATATGAGCCTCTTCAAACGGGGCTTATTGCTATTGATTCGATGATCCCTATAGGACGCGGTCAGCGAGAATTAATTATTGGGGACAGACAGACCGGTAAAACAGCAGTAGCTACAGATACTATTCTCAATCAAAAAGGTCAAAATGTAATATGCGTTTATGTAGCTATTGGTCAAAAAGCATCTTCCGTGGCTCAGGTAGTGACTACTTTCCAGGAACGGGGAGCAATGGAATACACCATTGTGGTAGCGGAAACAGCGGATTCGCCTGCTACATTACAATACCTCGCTCCTTATACAGGAGCCGCTCTGGCTGAATATTTTATGTACCGTCAACGACATACCTTAATAATTTATGATGATCTCTCCAAACAAGCACAATCTTATCGCCAAATGTCCCTTCTATTAAGAAGACCACCTGGTCGCGAAGCTTATCCAGGAGACGTTTTTTATTTGCATTCCCGCCTTTTGGAAAG
This sequence comes from Nymphaea colorata, assembly GCF_008831285.2. Classification (NCBI taxonomy): domain Eukaryota; kingdom Viridiplantae; phylum Streptophyta; class Magnoliopsida; order Nymphaeales; family Nymphaeaceae; genus Nymphaea; species Nymphaea colorata. The sequence goes on from NW_022205203.1 coordinate 12,551, forward strand.
AGCCGCTAAACTAAGTTCTCGTTTAGGCGAAGGAAGTATGACTGCTTTACCAATAGTTGAGACTCAATCTGGGGACGTTTCGGCTTATATTCCCACTAATGTCATTTCCATTACAGATGGGCAAATCTTCTTATCCGCGGATTTATTCAATGCTGGAATCCGTCCAGCTATTAATGTGGGTATTTCCGTCTCCAGAGTAGGATCCGCAGCTCAAATTAAAGCCATGAAACAAGTAGCCGGCAAATTAAAATTAGAATTGGCTCAATTTGCAGAGTTAGAAGCCTTTGCGCAATTCGCTTCCGATCTAGATAAAGCTACTCAGAATCAATTGGCAAGAGGTCAACGATTACGGGAGTTGCTCAAACAATCCCAATCATCCCCTCTCGCGGTGGATGAACAGATAGTTACTATTTATACCGGAACGAATGGATATCTTGATCAATTAGAAATTGGACAGGTAAAGAAATTTATTGTTCAGTTACGTACCCATTTAAGAACAAATAAGCCTCAGTTACAAGAAATCATATCTTCTACCAAGGTATTCACCGAGCAAGCGGAAGCCCTTTTGAAAGAGGCTATTCAGGAGCAGATGGAACTATTTCTACTTCAGGAACAAACATAAAGAAATTGGTTATTTCATTTGGTAGAGTCTCTTAGTACGACATAAATTGTTGAGAAAAGAAATGGCTCTGATTCGAATCATTCCAAATATGTTTCTTGGAATAGCAATCCAAACAAAATAGATGTAAATAAATTGCGTCCAATAGGATTTGAACCTATACCAAAGGTTTAGAAGACCTCTGTCCTATCCATTAGACAATGGACGCTTCTCGTCCCGATTCTCTTCTTTCTGATTCCTCCTTTCCATTCCCTGTTTGGATAAAAACAGAAACAATCAGATTGTATGCGTCTTAGGGAATAAAGACGCATATTAAAATCAATGATGGATGTATTATGATTCATATCGAGCGGGTAGCGGGAATCGAACCCGCATCGTTAGCTTGGAAGGCTAGGGGTTATAGTCGACGTCGATTCATCACTATTAACGTCTCTAATTCAAAACCGAACATGAAACTTTGGTTTCATTCGGCTCCTTTATGGAATAAAGGATAGATTCCCCGATTTAGGGCGTAAAGTAACCTAAACGAAAAATTGACGATGTATGATATTAGTATGGAAATGGAAAGGTATGGAAATCAAAGAAGGAAGTCATAGCAAATCGGAATAAGAAAAATTCGATCCATAACACCTATGTCAGCTTTTCTGTCTGAATGTATCCAAAGCTATTCGCTTTCTAGATGATCCCTCTAGAGGAGGGGTATTATAAAAACCCTTCTAGTTACTTCGTTCCCTATTTCTACTGACATGAATCCTTAGGAAAAGAATCTTATTTCTACCGAGCTGAAACAATATATGCCGATGGCCCCGGTAAACCGAAGTCACCGTTTAATAGCTATTTGGCTTCAATCTCCCCTTTACAAAAATCGAAGATCTAGTTACGATTAGAAATACACTTTTGTATCTTCATCCATGGATCTTTTACTCATACTTATCTAATTCTAATTGGAAAACTCAAAAAATTATGCTTCGCAATTCCATAATCCCAGTTTTTGGATGCAAATCGCGAAAATTATATTCTTCCCCAATTGTGGCATTGATAGGAAAGGGTTAAACCCTTATAAGAAATAAAGTTTTTGATCGGAATATGAATGTATCAAACCGAAAGAACCCTTAACTATTTCAGTTGGTAATAGAACGAATCACACTTTTACCACTAAACTATACCCGCTACATTGTGATTATTGTATAGGAATGGCCCATTTGTCGAACAAGGAGATGAGGCGCGATCAAGATATTGTGAATATTAGAGTGCTGACATGCCCTGTCTCCGGGATACTTGATGAAATAGGGCAAGAGGATAAATAAAAAACCTTTTTGTTTTGCTGTAGAAGTCGTTACTCAGAGGTCCGATAGAATCGGCGAGGTTGGAACAGAAAAATAAGTTTTGTGCAATAATATATATAGTTAAGTTATAGTTTATAGTTCCATTTTTTTTTTGCTCAAGTTTATTTAAACAAAACAAAGCTTGTCTCTTGAGTACTTGAGGAACATACATACGCTTTTCCCATTCCAATAAAAAAAAGCAACGATGAATCAAAGGAAAAATAAGGAAATAACAATATAATAAATTTCCTTCATATCATAGAAATCGAAATAGCTCTTGTTGCTGCTTCAACTCAATAACATATTGAGTTTTCCAATTTCTCATTTTAGGTTAGGTTGAAAAGGGGGGGAATGGCCTGGCCAGTGCCTAGCCAGGCCGGGAGAACAAAAGAATAACCTTTCGAACGAAATAAAATCAAAGAGGGATCTTTTTTTCCTTTTTCCTTTAGAGATACCTGTTTTGAATGGTTGTATAAATAGGATTTCTTATAAAATTCATATATATCTCTAGAATAAAGAAAAAGAAATATGAATCTTTACTTCACACGTCGTGTCACATATGAATTATTCATTTTTTTTTTTTTCAATTTGGAGAGATGGCTGAGTGGACTAAAGCGGCAGATTGCTAATCTGTTGTACGAGCTATTCGTACCGAGGGTTCGAATCCCTCTCTCTCCGTTTCCTACGCTCACTTGATATTTATCTTTCTCATTCTATAAACCCCGAGTCCCTTTGGTTTGGTTGGATTGATGATTTCATTTAAATAAATGAAATGTATGGAATAGATAAAATTTTAAGTTAAGAAGATGGATTTAGAAACCAAACCAAAAAAGGAAAGAAAAAATCTATTATTCTTTATTCTTCGCGTCCAGGATTACGTCCTGGGTCATTAGACAGGAATCCGAAGATGAAGAGCGAAACAAAGAATATCACCACCGTATAAACGAACAGTTTGAGAGTAAGCATTACAAATCTCCAAGACCTGTTGGGGGAGAAAAGGGAATAGATTCTCAACCTTTGTACCATCTCATTTTTGATACCAAGAAACGAAGTGGTTTTTAGAAAAGAAAGGAATTAACAGGAATTCAATTCATTTGTATTGTAATAAAATAAGGTTCTGATTCCTTCGTTACCAAAAAAAAGAATCTCGTCATACCTACAATGCGATTTGTTGATATTGCATTGCGGGGGCTCAGAATACCGTATGCGCTCCATGGATGGAGGGTCAGAATGAGGAAATGAGGTGATCCGGATTCACGGAGTCTATTGAAGAATGTTCAATGTTTGAATCGAGGGTTCTTGTCTTAATGCACTACTTATCTCATCTTTCTTGGTAAAATTGGTAAAATATTTTTTTTTTTTTTTGAATAAGTCATGAATCTTTCTAGAACAGTATCAAGGATCTCATCGAAAACTTACAGCAGCTTGCCACACAAAGGCTAAGAGAAAAAAGAGCACAGGTATGACCGGCATAAAATCCACGATTGGGTTCAAAAAAGCATAAGCCTCGGGCAATTTTGCGAAGAAAACCCACTCGGCTGAAGGGCAGAATTAAGACAGATACAGATTAAACTAAAGATATTAGGCATAACAAATATTTTGTTCTTAGAATAATATCATTTTTATTGAGTTATTTCTTGAAGGGAAAAAATCAAGAAAGAGGGTAGGTAAAAAAGTCCTTCTTTCTTTGAATTCCCCCAATCAAAGATCCTTCAATTGTCAAATTGAATTATACGGAATCATACTTTCATACAATATCTTAATTATCTTAATTTAATTATATGTAATGATCAATGAATTTAGTTTTATTCCGGATTTACACGTGTCGAATCTCAGCAACAACTTCTTTCTTCCATAGATACTGGGCTGGAATTGACGAACACCCCGATACCAATATTAATGTATATTCGTGTTTGAATAGAAACATAAATGGGGCGTGGCCAAGCGGTAAGGCAACGGGTTTTGGTCCTGTTACTCGGAGGTTCGAATCCTTCCGTCCCAGATTAATTCCATCTTAACTCAACAAATATTATTTGTTCTCTTTAATCATCTAAATTTCTATTTAGGAGGTTCATGTTGGATACAATGTAATCGTAATCTATTCTTTATTTCTAGTTTTTTCTTTCTAGTTTGGTTTTAATGTTAATGATTTTTTAATGTTAATGATTCTTTCTGAATTAGACTTTACCTTTCTATTCTGTATTCTGTTCCTACACACGGAATTCACTTTCAATGACTGACACACGTATGAAAAATCCATGATTTTGGTATAGGCGTGGGGGGAGCATAGACATAGATCCGTTGAAAAGATATTTTTTTGATTTAATTCAAAATTGGATTATTCAGTCTATGTCCGTACCGTTCATATTGGAGTTGGTTAGTCAAAAGAAACTTATGCTTGAATCCAGAAAATTCTGATTCCTGCATGATCCATTCTGAGTCGAAATGTGAAAGAAACCTCTTCTATCTTCTAACTTTGAATTAATGGTAAAGCAGATATGGTAATCGTATCTCATTTAATAATTATCCCAATTGAGAATTCATTTTATTTGGATTCTAATGAGGGTTCGAGTTCGTGGTACCAATTCCATCAACGGGATTCGAGTTCCTAAGACTGGACTCAAATGAAAAAATGGGAATAAAAAACGGATCTGGACCTTTTTTGTTTTGCACTTATACGTGTCTGGTACTGGTATAGCACGCAGCTTACACAGCTTATAAGAAAAGAAGATTCTTTTGTTGGTTGACCGGGTATGCATGATTCATAATATAATCCAGATGAAATGTTTTTAGATATGTGATGTGCTGATCAACAATGGAAGGTATCAATTGAAATATCTGTGGCTATTCCCGATTTCATCAACAAACAATCAAGTTCAATAGGAATAGATGCATTGTATTGTACCCAATTTGCATCTGGTTCTAATGAACTGATGAATAATGGAATTGTAAATCCATTGGTAGGCAGAATCGCGGATTTAATTTACTTGACTTTATCGAACGACTCTGGAAGCAAAAAAGCAGAATATGCCGAAAAGAAGCATGCCACCCTTTTGTATTGTTATTGTTCTATTTCAGTAAGAACAAACAACAAACAGTCTTTGGTTTCGGTCAGAAATTTCTGTGATGCCTTAAAATATCCACGATTACCCGCGGTAACAGCTGTATATATAACATAACCCGATGGATACCAAAGATCATGCTGCTTTGATTCTGATATTCTCAATCAGATTCAAGAATGAATCGAGGACGTTCACTTTATCTTATTTACTTTACTGTGTCTTTTTTATTCATTTTTTGACTTTTACTATATTTCTTATTATGTTTGATGCTCATGAACAAAGAAATGAAATTAGTTTTAGATTTTGTTTCTCGTCCCATTTATCTGGTTTAGACAGTTGATCTGGTTTAGACAGTTGATGATTTAAGGAAAAGCAAAATTAAATTTCATGTTATTATGATGATCAAAATGATCAAATTGACGTCTAAGAGATATCCGTAATTACAGTTATTCGTTGTGATTGCACAGACTTGCTGATTGATTCAGAGATCAAATTGAGTCTTTACGGAAGAACTGCTTTCCACCAATAGCAATGATGGCAAAGTACGAGATTTTTTTATGTGAAACCATTTTTCATGAATCCTTGATACTCGATGAAGTCTGAGATTAGTTAATTTATCATTTACCATCAAACCACTTTGGCCCTTTCTGGTTCATTGGAATGGCTTAATCAGTTACTAACTCATTCTTTTCCGGTATTGGAAATCCAATTAAAGATCTTTAGTTTAGCTTAGTCGTTCGAGCAAGAATTGGCTCATTTCACTCATGACTGATTGTCACAAATGATCAGGTTGTTAACTAACTTCTTGTTTATTCGTCTTTCTTATAAATGGTGAAATAAATGATTCATACGCTAGAATCAGGGGGCAAACTGGATACTTGTTAGATATACATATGCGTCCATGGAGAATATTAAAAAATAGAATAAAGATCAATCAATGACTATTCATGATTTAATTCCATATTGAATCAATCCCGTACCGATTCCGAATTATAGGAATTTTTGTTATGGTAAAACTTCGTTTGAAACGATGTGGTAGAAGGCAACGTGCGACTTGAATGACATGATCGGCTGTGGATTTTTACATCCATCATCTTCAATGAGGATGCTCTTGGCTCGACATATTTTGTTCTGTTTCACCATTACTCCACGATGTTGGGTTGTAATGTAAATAAAATAGTACATGATGGAGCTCGAGAATAAATGATTATCAGAGGCAGGATCTAGGGTTAGTGCCAATTAATAATTTGGAACGACTTCGTAAGTATATCTTCGATATAGAAAAGGTCAAATTGGACCGACTTTTCTATAAAAAAAAAGTTTGCTGTAATTGGTGAGACTATTTCGATGATAAAGAAGTGTATCACAGGGGAATTAATGGAATTGAATCGTTCGTATGATTCTTCGACGTAAAGAAATAGCCAAAAGGTATGTTGCTGCCGTTCCGGAAGATTAAAGATCACCGAAGTAATGTCTAAACCTAATGATTCAAGGATAAGTGATTCCAAAACAAGAAAACACCATTTTCAATGATTGTCTCAATCAAGTGGATTGGATCATAATAAGTAAGAAATGGAAATATATTCCAGACGAGACAAAAAAGGGGTTATAGACCGCTCAATAAATATTTATTTAAGGATTTTTTAAGGATTTCTTTTTTAGTCCTTTGAGAATTACCCAACTTGAGTTATGAGGACGAATGATATTTTTATTTTATAGGAAGGAAGAAGGAAAAAAGACGACTTCAATCATAATTTAATTGATGATTTCAAGGATCCGTTTGCTATAGATTTATATCCATCAATTTTAATCATTCTTTCTCGAGCCGTATGAGGAGAAAACTTCCTATACGTTTCCAGGGGGGGGGGTATTGCCCATCGATCTATCCCAATGAGCCACCTATCGAATCATTGCAATTGATGTCAGATCCCGAAGAGAGGGAAGAGATCTTCGGAAAGTAGGCTTTTACGACCCGATAAAGAATCAAACTTATTTAAATGTTCCTGCTATTCTATATTTCCTTGAAAAAGGAGCTCAACCCACGGGAACTGTTCATGATATTTCAAAAAAGGCAGAGGTATTTAAGGAACTTCGAGTTAATCAAACAAAATGAAATTAATGAAATCAAAAGATGGACCGGTATAGTAGCTAGTTCTAGTTTTGTTTAATTGTTTCTTCGCCACTCTCTTGCTATATTCATACCTATTCGCTATTGTTCCTATATGGTTTGAGATAATGTAAGGACAAAGAATGACAAAGAATCTCTTTGTCTTTTTATATTTATATGAATATGAGAGGGATAGAAAAAGGATTATATTATATGTCATAACTGAAATCCATGAAATTATGGGATTACCATTAATCTGATGGTTTTCCTTGGACTCCCTCACCTCAAGAAACAAGAGGTGAATCTTGGGGCCTATAGTGATAGTGAATAAATACGATATTCTTTTTTACCTACTTCTTCTTTACTTCACTTCATTTTCATTTCTTGTAGTGCCAATCTAACACAAGGCCTTATCTTATTTATATTTAGTTTATTTATTGTATTTTGTTTGATTTGATTTCCCAATATTTCGTTGTATTGACAATGGTCTCTCGAACGAATAGAATACAATAGAATTCGATCGTAGATAAATCGATCTATTCTTGCGGTTTCATAGGTTTGGTTTTTTACTTCATTCAAAGGATTGGTTTGAGGGATCGTCTGTGACACAGGAAGTCTTTTTTTTTATTTACTAAAGCTATACTTATCTGTGAATCTGCTCTTCTTTATTGTATAGATTTTTTAGAATCATAGTTTCTTCTAAACTTGCTGTTATTCTTATGCTTATGTTAGTTCAATGTTTTGACTTGACTGGTTCCGGTAATTTTGACTTGACTGGTTCCGGTAATCAAATCTCTTGATTTTTATTTCGATCGTAATTAGATCCTTATCTGGGTTGCTAACTCAACGGTAGAGTACTCGGCTTTTAAGTGCGGCTATGATCTTTTACACATTTGGATGAAGCGGATTCGTCCATACCATCGGTAGAGTTTGTAAGACCACGACTGATCCTGAAAGGGAATGAATGGAAAAAACAGCATGTCGTATCAATGGATAACTCTGAGAATACTTCATTCTTATCTGGTCATATCAGATCGGTAAAAAATGTCCTTTTGATTCTTAGCTAGAACGGTTCAAAATTCATTCACAGTTGGGTCAAGTGAATAAATGGATAGAGCTATATGGCTCCAATTATAAGGAAAAACCAAAAGCAACGAGTTTCCGTTCTTATCTGAATTCGAACGAATACCCGATCTAATTAGACGTTAAAAATATATTAGTGCCTGATGCGGGAAAGGGCTCTCCTGCGAGTGGATCATTGATTCCTTTAAAAAAAAATCCTAACTATTCACTGTTCTCCATTAGTTACTGGAGTGTAACCAAATGTGTATAAGAAACGGTGTACTGATAAATATAACTCATTCCAAAGTCAGAAGAGCGATCGGGTTGCAAAAATAAAGGATTTCTAATACACAATCTCTTGTAACTATACCCAAACACGAACGAGTTGGATGGAAAAAGAGAGGATGCGTTGATTAGACGTCTTGTCTCCAGGTATATCAGTTTTTATGATATACCTTGTTAGGACCATATCGCACTATGTATTGATTATTTAATAACCCAAGAAATCCTCCCCCGCATGCGGTTCAAGTTTCATTGCAAACAAATGGATAAATTGCAAGACGAATTGCAAGGCTATTTAGAAATAGATAGATACCGGAAACAGCGCTTCTTATATCCACTTCTTTTTCGGGAGTATATCTATGCACTTGCTCATGATCATGGTTTAAATAGTTCGATTTTTTATGAACCCACGGAAAATTTAGGTTATGACAATGACAATAAATCTAGTTCACTAATTGTGAAACGCTTAATTACTCGACTGCATCAACAGAATCATTTGACCATTTCGGTTAATGATTCTAGGTTCGTTGGGCCCAACAGGAGTTTTTATTCTCAAACGATACCAGAGGGTTTTGCAGGAATTATGGAAATTCCATTCTCGGTGCGATTAGTATCTTCCCTAGAAAGAGAAAGAATAGCAAAATATCAGTATCAGAATTTACGATCTATTCATTCAATATTTCCCTTTTTAGAGGACAAATTATCACATTTATATTATGTTTCAGATATACTAATACCCTACCCAATCCATCTGGAAATCTTGCTTCAAACTCTCCGCACTCGGATACGAGATGCTCCTTCTTTGCATTTATTGAGATGTTTTCTACACGAGCATCATAATTGGAATAGCCTTATTACTTCAAATAAATCCATTTCCATTTTTTCAAAGGAAAATCAAAGATTATTCTTGTTCTTGTATAATTCTCATGTATATGAATGCGAATCCGTATTAGTTTTCCTTCGTAAACAATCCTCTCATTTACGGTCAATATCTTCTCTAGCCTTCTTGAGAGAACACATTTTTATGGAAAAATAAAACATCTTGTAGTGACGCCTCGTAATGATTCTCAAAGGACCCTGCCCCTCTGGTTCTTCAAGGAACCTTTGATGCATTATGTTAGGTATCAAGGAAAATCAATTATGGCTTCAAGGTGTACTAATTTACTGATGAAGAAATGGAAATATTACCTTGTCAATTTCTGGCAATGTCATTTTCACTTATGGTCTCAACCGGGTAGGATCCATATAAATGAATTATCCAATCATTCTTTCTCTTTTCTGGGCTATCTTTCAGGTGTACGACTAACGCCTTGGGTGATAAGGAGTCAAATGCTAGAGAATTCATTTATGATCGATACTGCTATTAAGAGATTCGATACAATAGTCCCAATTTTTCCTCTGATTGGATCGTTGGTTAAAGCAAAATTCTGTAACGTATCAGGGTATCCTATTAGTAAGTCAGTCTGGGCCGATTCGTCGGATTCTGATATTAT
>NW_022205203.1:27500-32500 GCF_008831285.2 Nymphaea colorata
TGAATTCCATTGGACCCAGAAATGATACATTGGAAGAATCTTTTTGGTCTCCCAATATCAATAGGTTGATTGTTTCGCTCCTGTATCTTCCAAAAGGGAAAAAGATCTCTGAGAGTTGTTTCATGGATCCGAAAGAGAGTACTTGGGTCCTCCCAATAACTAAAAAGTGTATCATGCCTGAATCTAACTGGGGTTCGCGGTGGTGGAGGAACTGGATCGGAAAAAAGAGGGATTCTAGTTGTAAGATATCTAATGAAACAGTAGCTGGAATTGAGATCTCATTCAAAGAGAAAGATATCAAATATCTGGAGTTTCTTTTTGTATCCTATATGGATGATCCGATCCGCAAGGACCATGGTTGGGAATTGTTTGATCGTGTTTCTCCGAGGAAGAAGCGAAACATAATCAATTTGAATTCGGGACAGCTATTCGAAATCTTAGCGAAACACTTGATTTGTTATCTCATGTCTGCTTTTCGTGAAAAAGACCAATTGAAGTGGAGGGTTTCCTCAAACAACAAGGAGCTGAGGCAACTATTCCATCAAATGATATTGAGCATGTTTCCCATCTCTTCTCGAGAAACAAGTGGGATATTTCTTTGCAAAATTGTGCTCAATTTCATATGTGGCAATTCCACCAAGATCTCTTCGTTAGTTGGGGGAAGAATCAGCACGAATCGGATTTTTTGAGGAACGTATCGAGAGAGAATTTGATTTGGTTAGACAATATGTGGTTGGTAAACAAGGATCGGTTTTTTAGCAAGGTACGGAATGTATCGTCAAATATTCAATATGATTCCACAAGATCTATTTTCGTTCAAGTAACGGATTCTAGCCAATTGAAAGGATCTTCTGATCAATCCAGAGATCATTTCGATTCCATTAGGAATGAGGATTCGGAATATCACACATTGATCAATCAAACAGAGATTCAGCAACTAAAAGAAAGATTGATTCTTTGGGATCCTTCCTCTCTTCAAACGGAACGAACAGAGATAGAATCAGATCGATTCCCGAAATACCCTTCTGGATATTCCTCAATGTCCCGGCTATTCACGGAACGTGAAAAGCAGATGAATAATCATCTGTTTCCGGAAAAAATCGAAGAATTTCTTGGGAATCCTACAAGATCAATTCGTTCTTTTTTCTCCGACAGATGGTCAGAACTTCATCTGGTTTCGAATGCTACTGAGAGGTTCACTAGAGATCAGAAATTGTTGAAGAAACAACAAGATGTTTTTTCTTTTGTCCCTTCCAGGCGATCGGAAAAGAAAGAAATGGTTGATATATTCAAGATAATTACGTATTTACAAAATACCGTCTCAATTCATCCTATTTCATCAGATCGGGGATGTGATATGGTTCCGAAGGATGAACCGGATATGGACAGTTCTAATAAGATCTCATTCTTGAACAAAAACCCATTTTGTGATTTATTCCATCTATTCCATGACCGGAACAAAGGGAGATACACGTTGCACCACGATTTTGAATCAGAAGAGAGATTTCAAGAAATGGCAGATCTATTCACTCTATCAATAACCGAGCCTGATCCGGTGTATCATAAGGGATTTGCCTTTTCTATTGATTCCTACGGGTTGGATCAAAAAAAATTCTTGAATGAGGTATTCAACTCCAGGGATGAATCGAAAAAGAACTCTTTATTGGTTCTACCTCATATTTTTGATGAAGAGAATGAATCTTTTTATCGAAGGATCAGAAAAAAATGGGTCCGGATCTCCTGCAGGAATGGTTTGGAAGATCCAAAACCCAAAATAGTGGTATTTGCTAGCAACAACATAATGGAGGCAGTCAATCAATATAGATTGATCCGAAATCTGATTCAAATCCAATATAGCACCTATGGGTACATAAGAAATCTATCGAATAGATTCTTTTTAATGAATAGATCCGATCGCAACTTCGAATATGGAATTCAAAGGGATCAAATAGGAAATGATACTCTGAATCATATAACTATAATGAAATATATGATCAACCAACATTTATCGAATGTGAAAAAGAGTCAGAAGAAATGGTTCGATCCTCTTATTTCTCGAACCGAGAGATCCATGAATCGGGATCCTAATGCATATAGATACAAATGGTCCAATGGGAGCAAGAATTTCCAGGAGCATTTGGAGCATTTCGTTTCTGAACAGAAGAACCGTTTTCAAGTGGTGTTCGATCGATTACGTATTAATCAACATTCGATTGATTGGTCCAAGGTTATCGACAAACAAGATTTGTCTAAGTCACTTCATTTCTTTTTGTCCAAGTCACTTCTCTTTTTGTCTAAGTCACTTACTTTTTTCTTTGTGAGTATCGGGAATATCCCCATTCATAGGTCCGAGATCCACATCTATGAATTGAAAGGTCCGAATGATCAACTCTGCAATCAGTTGTTAGAATCAATAGGTGTTCAAATCGTTCATTTGAATAAATTGAAACCCTTCTTATTGGATGATCATGATACTTCCCAAAGATCGAAATTCTTGATCAATGGGGGAACAATATCAGCATTTTTGTTCAATAAGATACCAAAGTGGATGATTGACTCACTCCATACTAGGAATAATCGCAGGAAATTCTTTGATAACACCGATTCCTATTTCTCAATGATATCCCACGATCGGGACAATTGGCTGAATCCCGTGAAACCATTTCATAGAAGTTCATTGATATCTTCTTTTTATAAAGCAAATCTACTTCGATTCTTGAATAATCCACATCACTTCTGCTTCTATTCTAACAAAAGATTCCCTTTTTATGCGGAAAAGACCCGTATCGATAATTATGATCTTACATATGGACAATTCCTCCATATCTCGTTCATCCGCAACAAGATATTTTCTTTGTGCGTCGGTAAAAAAAACATGTTTTTTGGAGAGAGATACTATTTCACCAATCGAGTCACAGGTATCTGACATATTCATACCTAACGATTTTCCACAAAGTGGTGACGAAACGTATAACTTGTACAAATCTCAGCCTCTTTCAACTTATTGTCAGCCTCTTTCAGATATGAATCTATCTGATTCAGAAGGGAAGAACTTGCATCAGTATCTCAGTTTCAATTCAAACATGGGTTTGATTCACACTCCATGTTCTGAGAAAGATTTACCATCCGCAAAAAAACGGAATCTTTGTCTAAAGAAATGCGTTGAGAAACGGCAGATGTATAGAGCCTTTCAACGAGATAGTGCTTTTTCAAATCTCTCAAAATGGAATCTGTTCCAAACGTATATGCCATGGTTCCTTACTTCGGCAGGGTGCAAATATATAAATTCATCCTTTTAGATACTTTTTCAGACCCATTGCCGATACTAAGTAGCAGTCACAAATTTGTATCCTTTTTTTATGATATTATGCATGGATCAGATATATCATGGTCAATTCTTCAGATTCCATTGTGGGCGATTCTTCCACGATGGAATCTGATAAGTGAGATTTCGAGTAAGTGTTTACAGAATCTTCTTCTGCCCGAAGAAATGATTCATCGAAATAATGAGTCACCCGTTCCATTGAAGTGGACACATCTGAGATCACCAAATGCTCGGGAGTTCCTCTATTCAATCCTTTTCCTTCTTCTTGTTGCTGGATATCTCGTTCGTACGCATCTTCTCTTTATTTCCCGAGTCTCTAGTGAGTTACAGACAGAGTTAGAAAAGATCAAATCTTTGATGATTCCATCATACATGATTGAGTTGCGAAAACTTCTGGATAGGTATCCTCCACCTGAACTGAATTCTTTCTGGTTAAAGAATCTCTTTCTAGTTGCTCTGGAACAATTAGGAGATTCTCTGGAAGAAATACGGAGTTCTGCTTCTGGTGGCAACATGCTATTGAGTGGTGGTCCCACTTATGGGGTCAAATCAATACGTTCTAAGAAGAAAGATTTGAATATCAATCTCATCGATATCATCTATCTCATAAGTATCATACCAAATCCCATCAATTCAATCACTTTTTCGAGAAATACGAGACATCTAAGTCGTACAAGTAAAGAGATCTATTCATTGATAAGAAAAAACGTGAACAGTGATTGGATTGATGATCAAATAGAATCCTGGGTCGCGAACAGTGATTGGATTGATGATGCAGAAAGAGAATTCTTAGTTCAGTTCTCCACCTTAACGACAGAAAAAAGGATTGATCAAATTCTATTGAGTCTGACTCATAGTGATCATTTATCAAAGAATGACTCTGGTTATCAAATGATTGAACAACCGGGATCCATTTACTTACGATACTTAGTTGACATTCAAAAAAGGTATCTAATGAATTATGAGTTCAATAGATCCTGTTTAGCAGAAAGACGGATATTCCTTGCTCATTATCAGACATTACTTATTCACAAACCCCGTGTGGGGCTAATAGTTCTCATTTCCCATCTCATGGAAAACCCTTTTCGCTCCGCTTAGCCTACCCCTTCTAGGGGTATTTTAGTGATAGGTTTTATAGGAACTGGACGATCATATTTTGTCAAATACCGAGTGACAAACTCCTATGTTCCCTTCATTACGGTATTTCCGAACAAGTTCCTGGATGACAATCAAGGTTATCTTATTGATGATATCGATATTGAGGATCGTGACGATATCGATATTGATGATCGTGACGATGATGACCTTGATACGGAGCTGCTAACTATGCCGAATGTGCTAACTATGTATATGACGCCGAAAATAGACCAATTTGAGATCACCCTTCCATTAGAATTAGCAAAAGCAATGTCTCCTTGCATAATATGGATTCCAAACATTCATGATCTTTATGTGAATGAGTCGAATTACTTATCCCTCGGTCTATTAGTGAACCATCTCCCCAGGGATTGTGAAAGATGTTCCACTAGAAATATTCTTGTTATTGCTTCGACTCATATTCCCCAAAAAGTGGATCCCGCTCTAATAGCTCCGAATAAATCAAATACATGCATTAAGATACGAAGGCTTCTTATTCCACAACAACGAAAGCACTTTTTCATTCTTTCATATACTA
>NW_022205204.1:7500-25000 GCF_008831285.2 Nymphaea colorata
AATCATTATCTACAGGCATTGAGGATTCATCAGTCTCAATTGGTGAATTTACAGAAGAAGCTGAAGAAGCTGAGAAATCAAGAACTCGTTTCAAACAATTTGCTTTTGGGGAGAAGAAAAAGTATTCGATATGGTTAGAGCTGATCCGAATGATCAAAAAATGAGTAATCTTCAAATTGAAGAAATTAAGAAAAAGGTTCCTCGATGGTTATACAAACTGACTTCTGATTTGGATTTTGAAGAAGAGGAGGAGGAGGAGGAGGAAGAAGATGATCAGGAAGAATCCACAGAGGATCACGGGATTCGTTCAAGAAAAGCCAAACGTGTAGTAATTTATACTGACACTGATACCGATGAGGATACTAATATCATTAATACCAATGATAATATCATCAATACTACCACTGATAATATCATTAATACCAATGATAATATCAATAATACTACTGATAATATCAGTAATACCACCGATAGTAATCAAGAAAAAAATAGTGATGATCAAGTCGAAAAAGGTGATCAAAGAGGAAAAGGAAATGGTGATCAAGCCAAAAAGAAAAAGGGTGATCAAGCCAAAAATGGTGATCAAAGAGGAAAAGGAAATGGTGATCAAGCAGAAGAACATGAAATGGCCTTGATACGTTACTCGCAACAATCAGATTTTCGTCGTGATATAATCAAAGGGTCGATGCGGGCTCAAAGACGTAAAACAGTCACTTGGGAAATGTTTCAAACAGATGTACACTCCCCCTTTTTTTTGACAGAATAGACAAAACACCTTTGTTTTCTTTTGATATCTCAAGGATGATGAACCTCATTTTTAGGAATTGGATGGAGGAAAAAAGCCCAAAAATACAAACATCTGATTATGTGGGTGAAGGGGCAAAAGAGAAAGAGAAAATGGAGAAAGAACACGAAGAGGAGTATAAAAGAAAAGAGGATAAAAGACAGGAGGAGGAACGGATAGCAATAGCAGAAACTTGGGATAATATTATATTTGCTCAAGCAATAAGGAGTTCCATATTAGTAACCCACTCGATTCTTCGAAAATACATCATATTACCTTCATTGATAATAGTTAAAAATATTGGTCGTATGTTATTATTTCAATTCCCTGAGTGGTATGAAGATTTGACCGAATGGAGTAGGGAAATGCATGTCAAATGCACATATAATGGTGTTCAATTATCGGAAACAGAATTTCCAAAAGATTGGTTAACAGACGGTATTCAGATAAAAATCCTATTTCCTTTCTCTCTGAAACCTTGGCATAGAAAAAAGCTACGATCCCATCATAAGGATCTAAGAAAAAAACAAAAAAATTTCTGTTTTTTAACGATCTGGGGGATGGAAACAGAAGTCCCCTTTGGCTCTCCCCGAAAAAAACCTTTCTTTTTGAACCCATTAATAAAACACTCGAAAAAAAAATTAGAAAAGTCAAAAAGACAGGTTTTTTCTTTCTAAGAATTATAAAAGACAACATAAAAGGTTTTCTAAAGATTCTCAACGAAAAAATAAGATGGATTATCAAAATAGTTCTATTTATAAAAAGAAAAGTGAAGAAACTCTTTTTCTTAGTGACGCGAGTCTATGACCCAAGTCAAAATGAAGAACCAAGTCAAAATGAGAAAGATTCCAAAAAAATCATCCATGAATCACCCATTATAATTGTATCCGGAGATTGGACAAATGATTCACTGATAGAAAGAAAAATTAATGATCTGGCTGATAAGACAACCAAAATCTGGGATCAAGTAGAAAAGATTAGAAAAGACAAGAAAAAAAAACCTCTAACTCCAGATATTGAGGATATAGATATTAGTACTAACAAGGGAAATTTTAGTAATAAAAGAACCGAATCACGGAAACATATTTTTCAAATATCTAAAAAAAGAAGAAGTGCCCCATTAATCTCTAAATGGAACTCTTTTATGAAATCTTTCATTGAAAGAATATACATGGGTATCCTTCTATGTATCACTAACATTTACAGGATCAATGCACAATTTTTTCTTGACTCAACAAAAAATACTTTAAATGGATACACTTACAATGACGAAATAAAGGAAAAGGATACTAATGAAACGAATCCAAATATAATTCCCTTCATTTCGACTGTAAAATCTCTTTCTACTTATACTACTAATATAAGTAGTGATAGTAATTCACCGATTTACTGCGACTTATCTTCTTTGTCTCAAGCCTATGTGTTTTACAAATTATTGCAAACCCAAGTTAGTAACAAATATAAGTCAGAATCCATATTTCATTACTACAGAACATATCCTTTTATTAAGGATAGAATAAAAGACTATTTCCATGACTATTTCCATACACGAGGAATATTTGATTCAGAATCAAAACACAAGAAACTGCGGAATTCTGGAATGAGTGAATGGAAAAACTGGTTAAAGAGCCATTATCAATACAATTTCTCCCATGACAAATGGTCTAGATTAGCACCTCTAAAATGGAGAAAGAAAGTCAATCAGCATTTTACGATTAAAAATAACGACTCACCAAAATTGGGTTCATATGAAGAAAAAGACCAATTAATTCATTCCGGTAAAAAGGATTATTATAAATATAAATTGGACTTATTGAAGAGTCCGAGTTGCGAAAAAAAAATTAAAAAACACTACAGATATGATCTTTTATCATATAAATATCTTAATTATGAAGATGTGAAAGACTCCAATATTTATGGATCACCATTACAAGTAAACAGGCACGGAGAGATTTCTAATTACAATACACATAAATACAAATCGTTTTATGCTACAACTATAAATGATAGCCTAGAAGATAAATATACAATTGATAGGGATCCAAATCTAGATAGAAAATATTTGGAATTGAGAATCACCAATTTTTACCCTAGAAACAATATTGAAACTAGGACTAGTACGGGTATCAGAACTTTCATTAATAAAAAAAAGAAAACTACTAAGACTGGGACCAATAAGAAAGATATTCTTTATCTTTATATCAGAATTCATCAAGAAATCCAAACAAAGCAAAAAGAGTTATTTTTTGATTGGATGGGAATGAATGAACAAATGTTAGATCATACTATATCGAATCTGCGCCCTTGGTTCTTACCAGAATTTGTGCCGCTTTACGATCGATATAAGACTAATCCGTGGATCATACCAATCAAATTGCTTCTATTTGATTTTCATGGAAACAAAACAAGCGATCTTTATATAGATCCAAAGGTGGAATCTAATCAAAAAGAAAGATTTAATCCAAAACCAAAAGTAGAATCTAATCAAAAGGGATATCTTGAATTAGAGAATGGGAACCGGGACGAGAAAGAACGACAGCACCAAGGAAATCTTATATCTGATATAAGAAACCAAAAAAAAGATGTTGGAGCAAATTCCGCGGGTTCAGATATTAAGAAACGCAGAAAGAAAAAGAAATTCAAGAGCAAGAAGGAAGCGGAACTAGACTTATTTTTGAAAAAATATTTTCTTTTTCAACTCCGATGGGGTGATTCTTTCAATCAAAGAATGACCAATAATATCAAGGTATATTGTCTACTGCTTAGACTTATGAATCCGAATGAAATTGCTATATCCTCTATTCAAAGAGGAGAAATGGGTCTAGATGTAATGCTGATTAATAAGGATTTGTCTCTTCCAGAATTGATAAAAAGGGGAATATTTATTGTTGAACCGGTTCGTTTGTCTATCAAATGGGATGGAATTTCGATTATGTATCAAACCATAGCTATTTCATTGACCCATAAGGTTCAGTACCAAACTAATCGAGGATACCAGGTAAAAAAACATATTGATAAGAATGACTTGAATGGCTCGATTGCACGACACGGAGGAGTGCGTGTGAATGGGGACAATAATAATTATGATTTGCTTGTTCCTGAACATATTTTATCTCCTAGCCATCGTAGAGAATTGAGAATTATAAGCCGTTTCAATTACCGAAATAGGAACCTTGTGAATAAGAATCCAGTATTTTGCAATAGAGCTAAGACTAATGCGCAGGGGTTTGAGAAATTTGTAAATAGGGATAAGCATTTTGATACAGATACAAATAACTCTCTAAAATGGAAAGTGTTTCTTTGGCCCACTCATCGATTAGAAGATTTAGCCTGTATGAATCGTTATTGGTTTGATACCAATAATGGGAGTCGTTTCAGTATGTCAAGGATCCATATGTATAAGCAATTTGGAATTCGCTGATGTTACAATCAATTTCCCTCTTTATCACGCGCCTGGTATATGAGAACATGCAAATAAATACATACCTTATGTTAGACTCTGATACACAAGATTCAGTCAGTTAGACTCTGATACACAAGATTCAGTCAGTTAGACTCTGATACACAAGATTCAGTCACATATCAATTGGACCTAGGAATGAATCGACAGAATCTTTTTAGGTCCCTTTCCCTTTCATTCTGTTTCGTGAGCCCAGGAATATACCATCCCTTTGTATCTGAATAAATTTATTGTTATTATTTATTCATATTCATTTTGATTTGTTTGATAGAAAAAAGAGTAATATATGAATCAATCCAGATTATTGTGTACACCAGAACAAAATAAATGGTATTATTATTCTTGATTGGGAAGATTTATATCCGTGGGAACAAAAAGAAAAAAGAGAAGAATTTATTTGTATGGTAAAGAATTCGCCCATATCCGTTATTCCACAAGAAGAAAAAAGGGGTTCTGTTGAATTCCAAGTATTTAATTTTACCAATAAGATAGAGAGACTTACTTCACATTTGAAACTGCACAGAAGAGACTATTTATCTCAGAGGGGTCTGCGGAAAATTCTGGGGAAACGCCAACGACTGCTGGTTTATTTATCAAAGAAAAATCGAGTGCGTTATAGGGAATTAATTGGTCAATTGGGTATTCGAGAACCAAAAACTGGTTAGTTTGGAAATTCGTTTGAGTTATTCGGTTCATTAGATCTTGAATTTGGATGAACCTCGTTTCATTTTCAGGAATTCATGGAATAATGAATTGGGATCGGAGAAATGGAATAATGAATTGGAATCGGAGAATAAAAACATATGACTGTACCAGACGCAAGAAAAGACCTCCTCGTGGTCAATATGGGTCCTCACCACCCGTCAATGCATGGTGTTCTTCGACTCATTGTTACTCTAGATGGCGAAGATGTTATCGACTGTGAACCCATATTGGGTTATTTACACAGAGGAATGGAAAAAATTGCGGAAAACCGAACAATTATACAATATCTACCTTATGTAACACGTTGGGATTATTTAGCTACTATGTTCACGGAGGCAATAACCGTTAATGCACCTGAGGAATTGGGAAATATTCAAGTACCTAAAAGAGCCAGCTATATTAGGGTAATTATGCTGGAGTTGAGTCGTATAGCTTCGCATTTGTTATGGCTTGGACCTTTTATGGCCGATATCGGTGCGCAGACTCCTTTCTTCTATATTTTCAGAGAGAGGGAATTGTTATATGATCTATTCGAAGCTGCCACAGGTATGCGAATGATGCATAATTATTTCCGTATCGGGGGGTAGCTGCTGATTTACCTCATGGCTGGATAGATAAATGTTTAGATTTCTGCGATTATTTTTTAACGGGAGTTGTTGAATATCAAAAGCTTATTACGCGCAATCCCATCTTTTTGGAACGAGTTGAAGGGGTAGGTTTTATTGGGGGAGAGGAAGCCATAAATTGGGGTTTATCAGGACCAATGCTACGAGCTTCCGGAATCCAATGGGACCTTCGTAAAGTCGATCGGTATGAGTGTTATGATGAATTCGATTGGGAAGTCCAATGGCAAAAAGAAGGAGACTCATTAGCTCGTTATTTAGTAAGAATTGGCGAAATGACGGAATCCATCAAAATTATTCAACAGGCTCTGGAAGGAATTCCGGGGGACCTTATGAAAATTTAGAATTCCGACGCTTTGCTGGAACAAAAGATTCAGAATTGAACGACTTTGAATATCGATTCATTAGTAAAAAGCCTTCTCCCAGTTTTGAATTGTCAAAACAAGAACTTTATGTGAGAGTAGAAGCCCCAAAGGGAGAATTAGGTATTTTTCTGATAGGAGATAATAGTGTTTTTCCTTGGAGATGGAAAATACGTCCACCCGGTTTCATCAATTTGCAAATTCTTCCTCAGCTAGTTAAAAGAATGAAATTGGCTGATATTATGACAATACTAGGTAGTATAGATATCATTATGGGAGAAGTTGATCGTTGAAATGATAATTGAAGAAGCACAAGCTATCAATTCTTTTTTCAGATCGGAATCCTCAAAAGAGGCCTATGGGCTCATATGGTTACTTGTACCTATTGTTACTCTTGTATTGGGAATCACAATAGGGGTATTAGTAATTGTGTGGCTAGAAAGAAAAATATCTGCAGGGATACAACGACGAATTGGTCCTGAGTATGCCGGCCCCCTGGGCATTCTTCAAGCTCTAGCGGATGGGGTCAAACTACTTTTCAAAGAAGATCTTCTTCCATCTAGAGGAGATATTCGTTTATTTAGTGTCGGCCCATCCGTAGCGGTCGTATCAATTCTACTGAGTTATTCAGTAATTCCCTTTGGCCATCACCTTGTACTAACCGATCTCAGTATAGGTGTTTCTCTATGGATCGCTATTTCAAGTATTGCCCCTATCGGACTTCTTATGTCCGGATATGGATCAAATAATAAATATTCCTTTTCAGGTGGTTTACGAGCTGCTGCTCAATCTATAAGTTATGAAATACCGTTAACTCCATGTGTGTTATCAATATCTCTACGTGTGATTCGTTGGAATACGCACTCCTACCTCTTTCTTTGCTTTTTCTAGGAAAGAAGTTGGTTGATTGAATATATAGATAGAACTCTTTTTTATTCATCACTGGGATCTATGAACTAAACCAGATAGTTATATGAGTGAAACAAAACTGCTTATGAATTCGCAGTAAGAAGATCGAGTCTCATTACCTACGTACGAGAGTAAAGTGGAGCTAAACATAAGCAGCGGAAGCTGTTTACCCCAAGTATCGATTAGCCATCAGGACTTGAAGCGGGCGCAAAAGATCAACTGTATGGAATTTTTACTCTTGTATTTATTACCATACCGAGGATCCACCAAAACTGAGTGGACGGTTAGGAACACCAAGGTACACAAAAGATTAGTAATGGAGATAATGTAACGTATCCAAACGGATATTTTGACATTACATAAAAGGAGTCATAATGAGGGCTTGAAGTTGGTAGAAATGATCAAAAAGTACTTCCCCGTGATCCCGATCCAGAGTATAGCTCCTATCCACTGATTTAAAAATAACTATCAGGAACGAAGTAATCCTTTATTTATATAGTATAGTCCTTCTGAGAAAGAAGAGAAGAACAGGAAGGAAAAATGGATTGACTATTTATTGTATCTTATGGAAAGATCGAGTTAAGTTATTACTGAACAAGAAACTCAGCAAAAAGAATAAAGGATGAGATGGATTCAGAAGTGTACTTTTTATTTGTTATTATCTTATCGCGGACAGAATCCCACTGGTCTAGTTCACTTATGAGCATTTTGATTCATCTTTCTTTTTTCCTATGGTATGCCGATGTAATACCGAAGCATACCTTAGATTTATTCGTGACCATTGAGGAGCCGTATGAAGCTGAGGTCTCATGTACGGTTCTGGAATAGAGATGGGAACAGTGATGTTATCATCGACTATGATTATCTAACAGTTCAAGTACGGTTGATATAGTTGAGGCGCAGTCAAAATATGGTTTTTGGGGGTGGAATCTTTGGCGTCAACCTATAGGGTTCATAGTTTTTATAATTTCTTCACTAGCAGAATGCGAGAGATTGCCCTTTGATTTACCGGAAGCCGAGGAGGAATTAGTAGCAGGTTATCAAACTGAATATTCAGGTATCAAATTTGGTTTATTTTATGTTGCTTCTTACCTCAATTTACTAGTTTCTTCATTATTCGTAACAGTTCTGTACTTGGGAGGGTGGAATCTTCCTATTCCATATATACCAATTACTGAACTTTTCGAAATAAATAAAACTAGTGAAGTCTTTGGAACAACAATTAGTCTCCTCATTACATTAGCTAAAGCTTATTTGTTCCTGTTCATTCCTATCTCAACAAGATGGACTTTACCTAGGCTGAGAATGGATCAACTATTAAATCTTGGGTGGAAATCTCTTTTACCTATTGCTCTCGGTAATCTATTATTGACAACTTCTTCCCAACTTGTTTCGCTATAACAGAATAGGATATTCCAGATTCTTATCCTCTCTCAAGCAAGAGAAAGAAACATCAAATTATTCATGGATATTCACGATATATGTTTCCTATGGTGACTGGGTTCATGAATTATGGTCAACAGACAGTACGAGCTGCAAGATACATTGGTCAAAGTTTCATGATTACCTTATCTCACGCAAATCGTTTACCTGTAACTATTCAATATCCTTATGAAAAATCGATCACATCAGAGCGTTTCCGTGGGCGAATCCACTTTGAATTTGATAAATGCATTGCTTGTGAAGTATGTGTTCGCGTATGTCCGATAGATCTACCTGTTGTTGATTGGCGATTAGAAACAGATATTAGAAAGAAACGATTGCTTAATTATAGTATTGATTTCGGAATCTGTATATTTTGTGGTAATTGCGTGGAGTATTGCCCCACAAACTGTTTATCAATGACTGAAGAATATGAACTTTCCACCTACGATCGTCACGAATTAAATTATAATCAAATTGCTTTGGGTCGGTTACCAATGTCTGTAATTGGAGATTACACAGTTCGAACAATTATGAACTCAACTCCAATAAAAATATCTATGGAGAAACCCCTTGATTCAAGAACGATTACCAATTAAATTAAAAATAAGACTAAGTTTTGATCAAAAGTAGGTAAGTTTCTTTCATGTCAGACAAAGAATAACTAGATTTGTGAGGATTATAACTACTTTTTGAATATATAAATATATATAGCCATTATAGCCATAGCCCTTATTTGTTTAATTAAAAATATGAAATTACGAACTCTGTTTCGACTAAAGACAAAAGCAAGATTGGCCCGTTCAATTGATTAACTCAATCTACATAAACCCACACCACGCTGGGGTAAGAACTATTAGATATAAAAAAGGGTAACCCACTTTTTCCCGACCAGTAAGATCATGAGATATTTTGACTTATTTATCGCTTATTTAACACATAATGGATTTACCTGCGCCAATACATGATATTCTTTTAGTATCTCTGGGATCAGGTCTTATAGTAGGAGGTCTAGGAGTGGTATTACTTACCAATCCAATTTATTCTGCCTTTTCCTTGGGATTGGTTCTTGTTTGTATATCTTTATTTTATATTCCATCGAACTCTTATTTTGTAGCTGCTGCGCAGCTACTTATTTACGTGGGAGCCATAAATGTCTTAATCTTATTTGCTGTGATGTTTATGAATGGTTCAGAATATTACAATTCTTTTCATTTTTGGACTGTCGGAGATGGATTCACTTCGCTAGTTTGTACAAGTATTTTTTTTTCACTAATTGCTACTATCCCAAACACGTCATGGTACGGGATTATTTGGACTACAAGATCAAACCAGATCATAGAACAGGACCTGACAAGTAATGTTCAACAGATTGGGATTCATTTATCAACAGATTTTTATCTTCCATTTGAACTGATTTCTATAATCCTTTTAGTTTCCTTAGTGGGCGCAATTGCTATGGCTCGCCGGGAATAGATACTTAGAATTGGAAATAACAAACCAACCAAATAAAATAAAGCAACCTCCGTGTAATTGTTATCGCATCTATCTGTCCACCCTAAATTGGAATATTGTTCATGAGACATATTTCAAAGTTTTTGTTAGTTCGACGACCCATTTCAGTGTCTTTTTGGTACTGTATTTCTTATATATATTATATGGATTGATAATTGAATTAGATTCAGTAGAATCTTCTCATTTAATTAATCGAATCAGTTGAATTGTTGTTTATATTGAAATGAATCGAGATTGACGAGGAGTTGGTCAATGATGCTCGAGCATGTACTTGTTTTGAGTGCCTATTTATTTTCTATTGGTATCTATGGATTGATCACAAGTCGAAACATGGTTAGAGCACTTATGTGTCTTGAACTTATACTGAATGCTGTTAATATGAATCTCATAACATTTTCTGATTTATTTGATAGTCGCCAATTAAAGGGAGACGTTTTCTCGATCTTTGTTATCGCTATTGCAGCCGCCGAAGCAGCTATTGGACCAGCTATTGTTTCTTCGATCTATCGTAACAGAAAATCAACTCGTATCAATCAATCAAATTTATTGAATAAATAAAAATAGTCGGTAGTCGGAACCTTTACTCAAATAAAATATATAAAGACATATACGTTATGTCACTCTGTAGAAGTAAATAGACACTCGACTCACGTTATGGATCAATGGATCATAAGCATGGATTAGGAATAAGAGTACAATAAATTTTATACGTTTTCTTTCTTTATTATATATAACTATAATTCATTTATAGATTAGCAAAACGTGTATTGACTGATATGACCATGTTTGATGAAAGATAAGAGATCAAAGTATCTTGGGCCTATCTCATGAACAGATCAGAAATAGATTTCTAACAAAACTTTATGGTCTAATCACCGATTCGTCTGGTGCCAAAATATTTAATCATTTACTAAAGCTACCAGACCGAAAATTTATGACGTTCCAAAAAAAATTAATAGATCTAATGTCACACTCAGTAAAGATTTATGATACATGTATAGGGTGTACCCAATGCGTACGAGCGTGTCCTACAGATGTCCTGGAAATGATACCCTGGGACGGATGTAAAGCTAAGCAAATTGCTTCCGCACCAAGAACGGAGGACTGTGTAGGTTGTAAGAGATGTGAATCTGCTTGTCCAACGGATTTCTTAAGTATACGGGTTTATTTATGGCATGAGACAACCCGTAGCATGGGTCTAGCTTATTAATACGTTACAAAAAACTCCCCTTGAATCCATTTGATTCCTCTTTACCGACAAAAACCCGTACTCGATAAATAAAAAAATCCGAGCGCGGGTTTTTCTGGTCAAATCAAAGTGTATTTTGTCTTTACTATGAGTGATTTTTATTGGTTAACAATCATTGTTGTTTTGCCCATATCCGCGGGTTCCTTAATTGCTCTTTTCCCTCATAGAGGAAATAAGGTAGTTCGATGGTATACTATCTGTATCTGCTTATTTGAACTCCTTCTAACGACCTACGTATTCTGTTATCATTTTAAATTGGACGATCCATTAATCCAATTGGAAGAAGACTTTAACTGGATAAATATTTTTGATTTTCACTGGAGACTCGGAATCGACGGACTTTCTATAGGACCCATTTTATTGACAGGATTTATCACTACTTTAGCTACTTCAGCGGCTTGGCCAGTTACCCGAAATTCGCGATTGTTCCATTTCCTGATGTTAGCAATGTACAGTGGTCAAATAGGATCATTTTCTTCTCGAGACCTCTTACTTTTTTTCATCATGTGGGAATTAGAATTAATTCCTGTTTACCTACTTTTATCCATGTGGGGAGGAAAGAAACGTCTGTACTCAGCTACAAAGTTCATTTTGTACACTGCAGGAGGTTCCATTTTTCTCTTAATGGGAGTTCTAGGTATGGGTTTATATGGTTCCAATGAACCAACATTAAATTTTGAAACATTAGCTAATCAATCGTATCCCGTGGCATTGGAAATAATATTTTATTTGGGTTTCCTTATTGCTTATGCTGTCAAATCACCGATCATACCTTTACATACATGGTTGCCAGATACCCATGGAGAGGCGCATTACAGTACATGTATGCTTCTAGCTGGAATCTTATTAAAAATGGGAGCATACGGGTTGGTTCGGGTCAATATGGAATTATTACCCCACGCCCATTCCATATTTTCTC
The DNA here is from genome assembly GCF_008831285.2 of Nymphaea colorata. Classification (NCBI taxonomy): domain Eukaryota; kingdom Viridiplantae; phylum Streptophyta; class Magnoliopsida; order Nymphaeales; family Nymphaeaceae; genus Nymphaea; species Nymphaea colorata. Next base: position 19,449 of record NW_022205204.1, read on the forward strand.
CTTGGTTGATGATAGTAGGGACTATTCAAATAATCTATGCAGCTTTAACTTCTCTTGGTCAACGCAATTTAAAAAAGAGAATAGCCTATTCTTCCGTATCTCATATGGGTTTCATAATAATAGGAATTAGTTCTATAACCGATGCGGGACTCAATGGAGCTATTTTACAAATCATCTCTCATGGATTTATTGGTGCTGCACTTTTTTTCCTGGCAGGAACAAGTTATGATAGAATACGTCTTCGTTATCTTAACGAAATGGGGGAATAGCTATACTAATGCCAAGAATCTTTACGATGTTCAGTAGCTTCTCAATGGCTTCTCTCGCATTACCAGGAATGAGTGGTTTTGTTGCAGAATTTGTGATATTTTTGGGAATAATTACTAGCCCAAAATACCTTGTAATGTCAAAAATACTAATTACTTTTGTAATGGCAATTGGAATGATATTAACTCCTATTTATTCATTATCTATGTCACGCCAGATGTTCTATGGATACAGGTTATTCAATGTTCCCAAGTCTCACTTTGTGGATTCTGGACCACGAGAAATCTTTATTTTGATGTGTATCCTTTTACCTATAATAGGTATTGGTATTTATCCAGATTTCGTTCTTTCACTATCAGTTGACAAGGTAGAAACTATTCTATCTAATTACTTTCATGGGTAGCTTTCATGGATGGATTTTTTTATGGTTATGGGCAGCACAGAAGATCCAATCCAATAATCCTGCACTGCTGTTTACAAACAAATCAATCGTTGGCTAGACCAATCAAAAGGAAAAGAAGATTTTTCCTTCTATCAAGTCAAAAATGCAATTAAATGAAGGAAATTGTAATCAGAAATATCTGTAGTTTTTATTATTTAACTACAGATATTTCTGATTACATATATATCTTTCACCTTATACATATAATGTATAAATGAGATAATAATATTATGGTTAATAATATTATGGTATATGAGAGGGGTATATGAGAATGAAAGGGTATGTGTACAATCTTTCTATGTATTCTGCAGTTTTTTTCTTCAATTAGATGTTTAATGTGAATGAACCATAACTATGTAGCCCTCTTCCTAATAGATTGACCCCAAAATAGCAGATCCAAATTATAAGAAATCCCATAGAAGCCACAATTGCTGAATTTGCACCTTGCAAACTTTTATTTGTTCTAGTATGTAAATAAATCGCGAATACGGTCCAAGTAATAAATGCCCAGGTTTCTTTGGGGTCCCAATTCCAATAAGATCCCCATGCCTCATTAGCCCATACTGCTCCTGAAAGAATACCTATAGTTAAAAGGGTAAAACCCAAGCCAATGACACGATAACTCCAAGAATCCAATCGCTGAGTCAATTGATACCTGTGATAATTTCTAAACGAAAAATTCACGTATTGGGTCTCATCAAAAGAAAATGAACTAATTAATAAATGATTGGTTTTACCGAAAATATCTATCTTTCTTCTAAACGTAATGACCAGGAGAGTTATGGATAATAATGATCCACATAAAAGAGCTGCATAGCTCAACAACATCATACTTACGTGCATCATTAACCAACGGGATTGGAGAGCAGGCACTAATATTGCGGATTGATGCATTTTAGTTAAAAGACCCGAAGTGGCAAAGCCTTGGGTTAAAATAGCGCTTGGGGCGGTTATTTTACTGAAAAAATTCTTATAGTTTCTAAAATATGGAACTATATGAATAAGGGAGAAACTCCATGAAAGGAACATTAATGATTCATATAGATCACTTAATGGTACATGTCCCGAATAAATCCAACGAGTAACTAATAATCCTGTTATACAGAAAAAAGTAGCTATCATGCCTTTTTCTGACGAATCACATAGTCCTACAATTTCATAGACCAAGGTCATCAGATGAGTAGGAATCACAATTGAAATGATCGAAAAAGATATGTGAGTTAATATATGTTCTAAAGTTGCAAATATCATAAACAATCATTTTTTGTTTTTATAGTTATAAAAAAAGGGAACCCTTCCTTAATTACCGAATGTAAATATGGTATCGAATTAAAGGATCCGTTGTGTCCTTTTTTGTTTTAGAGAATGCCGCCACTCGGACTCGAACCGAGATGCTCTAGCACTGCTTCCTAAGAACAGCGTGTCTACCGATTTCACCATGGCGGCTTGTTCGAAGTAATACTAACTCATGCATATTCAATCGTCGATATTGAGAGGTTCAATGCAATTGCAATAGATGATTATTGAATCAATCGAAGAATAGCCATTCAAGTCAATATTTGAAGGTTCCATAATTGTTACTAGCTTACCTTAAAGCTTAGTAATAGTGAATCGATGGGGAAAATAGTGAATCGATGGGGAAAATGGCAATCCCCATCTCGCAAATCATATAAAAATGCACTCTATTCACTATATTGAACCTTGTATCTTGCGTCTAATAACGCCCTTTAAAACACAAATAGTGCCATTTTGAGGGCCCAATATATGATACAGAATCATTAATTTATCCAATCATTGATTGATGTTGATTTAGATCATTTGAAGGGTTTCTTATCACATTATTATTTATTCTTTGCTTTTTTTATTTCATTTTTTTTGTCGTACAAAAAAACCTTTTGAATAACCGGTAGAAATGGATTTAGCTAAAGAAAAAGCTTTTACCGCTGCCCAATATCCCTTTCTCTTCCAAAAATTTCTACGAATATGCTTTTTTGATATAGAAGTACGTTTTTTTGGAACCGCCATGCAAAAATGAACTTTTCTAAGTTGAATGTGAAAGACATGTATTGTTCAAAATAGATCATTAATTCTTTCTATTCATATATCTATTATTTAGTTTATAGATTTTCTTCATAACATACAAATATGCGCATATAGCATATAATAGGGACTAAACTAAATTATTGCTAGGGACTCAAACTCAAGTTGGAGAATAAAAAGAAAGGAGATTCGATTCGCTAGGTATAACTCTCATAGAAAAAAATAGTTATCTTTTTTCTCTTTTTGAAGTATTCATTATCATTATTATTGCATACAATGAAAATCTCAGAAGAAAGAAAATTGTACTAATTGTTTCATATCTCCATTCATTAGGATCGATGGTATCAACTACCGATGAAATCGACCCCCGCAGATAAATAATATAAAAAGAAAAATAAATAAAATAAAAGGTTACAATTCCTATCTCAGTCTATTTCAAATAGACCATATATATAACCTACATATACCTACCGTCGTAATACATTTAATAACAATAACCAGAAATTAATTACCTACATGAGATAAAACAATAAGATTTTCTCTACCAATTGATCCCATTAAAGCATAGCGCCCCCACGATTCGAATAATACTTTTGTTCAATGATCCATTACTTGAACATTACTTGAACTTGATTAAGGCAATTTAAGTAACCTCTTACTTCACCTTCTTACTTCACCCATATGGGAGGTTACAAGTATCATAGAATTTCCCACAAGTTCTGGTGGAAGCCAATCAATCAGTTTCAAATTAAATTTAAATTAGTTAATGATTTTGGATAAAAGATCTTGTTGGGTTGAGTTATTTGCGGATCTCATGATCCATATCAAAAGCTAATAATTACTTCACCCCTAGTATTAAGCAATAATTTGCTTAATTATATCATTTGACCAATTCAATTGTAACTCCTTGGGTCAAATTTTAAATAGTCGAGGAAGAGCGAGATTAATAAAAAAGAATATTCTTTTCGTATCCTTATTTTGGTTTGTGTTAAAAAAAAAATAAATAAGAACTGGTGATGAATGTGAATTGGGAACAATAATTAATATAATTAATTAGAAGAAAATAGAGGAAAAAGGTTTGATTTAATTTTATTATTATGGTTATGGAACGCACATATCAATATGCATGGATTATACCTTTCGTTCCGCTTCTAGTTACTATGTTAATAGGATTGGAACTCCTGCTTAATCCGACAGCAACAAAAAATATTCGTCGTATATGGGCTTTTCCCGCTGTTTTATTGTTAAGTATAGTTATGGTCTTTTCCACTAAGCTGGCGATCCAGCAAATCAATGGTAGCTCAATTTATGAATATCTATGGTCTTGGAGCATCACTAGTGATTTTTCCTTAGAATTCGGCTACTTGATTGATCCACTTACTTCTATTATGTCGATATTAATCACTACTGTTGGAATCCTGGTTCTTATCTATAGTGATAATTATATGTCTCATGACCGAGGATATTTGAGATTTTTTGCTTATATGAGTTTTTTCAATACAGCGATGCTGGGATTAGTTACTAGTCCCAATTTGATACAAATCCATATTTTTTGGGAACTAGTGGGAATGTGTTCCTATCTGTTAATAGGTTTTTGGTTTACCCGACCAATTGCAGCAAATGCCTGTCAAAAAGCGTTTGTGACCAATCGTGTGGGGGATTTTGGTTTATTATTAGGAATCCTAGGTTTTTATTTAATAACAGGTAGTTTCGAATTTCAGGATTTATTCGAAATATTCAATGATTCGATCATTAATAACAATGAGATGAATTCCTCATTTGCTACGCTTTGTGCCTTCTTATTATTCCTCGGTGCAGTTGCTAAATCTGCGCAATTCCCACTTCATGTATGGTTACCTGATGCTATGGAGGGACCCACTCCTATTTCGGCTCTGATACATGCGGCTACTATGGTAGCCGCAGGAATTTTTCTTGTAGCTCGGCTTCTTCCTCTTTTCATAGCCATACCTTACATAATGAATATCATATCTTTGATAGGTGTAATAACGGTACTATTAGGAGCTACCTTAGCTCTTGCTCAAAGAGATATTAAGAGAAGTTTAGCTTATTCCACGATGTCTCAATTGGGATACATTATGTTAGCTTTGGGTATAGGTTCTTATCGAGCCGCTTTATTCCATTTGATCACTCATGCTTATTCTAAAGCATTATTGTTTTTAGGGTCTGGATCAATCATTCATTCCATGGAACCCATTATTGGGTATTCTCCGACTAAGAGTCAGAACATGGTTCTTATGGGCGGTTTAACTAAATATATGCCAATTACAAAAACAACTTTTTTTTTAGGTACACTTTCTCTTTGTGGTATTCCACCCCTCGCTTGTTTTTGGTCCAAAGACGAAATTCTTAATGATAGTTGGTTGTATTCACCGATTTTTGCGATAATAGCTTTCTACACAGCAGGATTAACTGCATTTTATATGTTTCGTATGTATTTACTTACTTTCGAAGGGCATTTACGTAGTCATTTTCAAAATTACAGCGGACACACAAATAGTTCCTTCTATTCAATATCCATATGGGGGCAAGAAGGTTCCAAACCTGTTAGCAGCAATTTGCTTTTAACAACAAGGAATAATAATGACAAGTCCTCCTTTTCCAATTGCTCGTTTTCTAATACATATAAAATTGCCGGTTATGTAAGAACCATGCGATCATCTTTTAGTACTCATTTTTTCAAAAAAGACTCTCATACTTTACTATATCCGCATGAATCGGACAATACCATGTTATTTCCCCTGCTTATATTGGCCATATTTACTTTGTTCGTTGGATGCATAGG
>NW_022205205.1:0-28660 GCF_008831285.2 Nymphaea colorata
CCAACCCCAACCCCAACCCCAACCCCAACCCCAACCCCAACCCCAACCCCAACCCCAACCCCTTAATGTTATATTCAAATATCGAATAAAGATAATATCATTCTTCCATCCTCGATCCAATCGATTTCAATGCAATATACCATATCAAAACAATCATTTGGTTGCAACAACCGCAATCACGATGATGACCAGTATCACCAGCGCGATGATGATGGCGATGCACATGCACTTCTTGCTGCACTCGTGATGCTCCTTCGCCTTCACCAGTTTCTTCTAAGCGCCCTATATGTAGTCCTTGCACTCTGCCACGTTGGCTTATATACTGTCGATTTTCTACCCCTGTGCGAAAACCAAGGCGGAAAGCTAGTTGAACAGTTGAACGCATTGGCTAACCGAGGCCTATAGCTTTTGTATATCTCTGAATTTATCCTGAATGTCGCTGACTGTGTTTCTGAGGGTGATGCTGGCCTGACCGTAGATCTTCTTCTGCAGCATTTCTTGAGCCAGTTGCGGGTTTTCGATATATTCTTGAAGTTGTTAATCATCGATATCCCTATCTATTAGCTTGACCTGTCTTGTCACTTTATCCTTGACTGTATTTTTATACTCTTCTTCAAAGTTCTGTTGTTTTTGCAGCATTTCCTTGACTTCTTTATTCAAATTGAGATAGAAATTTTTCTTCATGCGGGTTTACGGTTCATTCTGAATATATTTTCAGAGTTACTGGATGCTCGGCCTATGCGTTTTTGACCTCTTCTGCGATTGCTTTCAATTTTTCGGTGATTCCGTTCTGGTAGCTGGCGTTTTCTAGTAAAATTTAATTCATTTCGTCGCTGTTTTGCTTCTCCTGGGCGGACTTGATGGCCTTTGCGTAGCTGTTCTTGATGGTCTGGATCTTCTTGTTATTGGAGTTCAGCCCGGCAATCATAATACGCACTGATTTTATCTCTTCGATAAATTTCTCATCGATTTGATTCTAGTTCTCCTCCTACTGGTAAGGATCCTTGAAGTCCAGATCCTATTCTGAGGTGGAGCATCCCATCAGCGCTGCACTCTGTATCGAAAAGGCGGGTACTGATTTTAGTTCTTGGAGGCGATCGATCATGGAATTTCTTGCGAGTATGAAATAATACCGATAATTTGATGCTATTCACATACTCTGATAATATGTTTTTTTAAATGCTGTAGGCCTGCGAATAAAAATAGATGGCGAACGTTCTCTAGACCTGCGAGATCTGTTACTGCAATTACTAGCCTGGCGAACTCCACTCGCTTCGGCCCAGTGGCATATGCTACCCCTGCTGGCTCCAGCATATCAAGACCTTCATTTCTCAGATCTCCTATCGAGTGGGAAGCGAGGTGATTTCGCCCTTCTAGGGCAGGGATCCGATAGATATTTGCATAGCTTTGAAGAGCTTGAGGGTGGAGGACGAGATGGAGTTGTAGGAGTTTTTATTCAAAAAATACAGTTCTTTTACTGCGGACATCTAGAAATGTCCCTCTGAGAGCTGCGACTACGTCTTTACCATGGAGGTTTGCAAGTGGGGGAAAGTGGAGGACGAGAAATGCCCCAAATGCGACGCCATGCTCACCCATGCCGGTGGCTTCGACGTCAAATCCATCGTCGGGTTCGTCTATTTCCTCTTCCTCACTAACAAGTGTCCCAAGTGCGAAATCCCCATCGAAAAGACAACCGGATGCCCCCACATGTCGTGCCCCTGTGGGCATCAGTTCTGCTGGTACTGTCTGAAGGATTATTATCCATCGGTTAGGAACGTCTACACGGTGCACGAGCCTAAGGAGTGCGCGTCTATCTTCATCAGCAAGATAATCTTCTTCTGTATCTGCGTGTGCGGTATCTTCCTCACTTTGCTGGGCAACTAGATTTTCCAAAAATTTGTGGGATATTTTTTTGTAGGAATGGCATACATTTTCCACACTCTCGTCCTGGACATCATAATCGCGATCAATATCTTCATCATCAACAACATGCTGGTGCGGCATTACAACCGTTCCTTTGTCAACGTCCACAGGGACAATAAGCTGGCCATTGGCGGACTGGCCTTCTTCGATTTTTTGGCTGTCTTTTTGCTGTATTACTTCGATTTGCTCATCTAGAGTGGATACATCATCATGGCGGAAGTTAGCATCGTTGGATTGATTGCTGCCATCGTGTGGTTTGTCATCATGAACGTGGAGACTTGGTTCAAACATATCTGCTGATTTATACATCCCTCTCATTTTTGGCATTTATCATACCAAATATCAAAAAATTGATATGGAATTAGCGTTAAGATTGATGGAATGGGGGATTGTATGGGGATTTAGGGATGATAATGATGTAAAAATGATGTGATTGTCACTCTCTGCGTTTGGGCGCCCTGACAAAAGGATTTTCTGTTGGCGTATTATTCACTTTTTCTCTTTTGACTCCAAGAGTATATCTCATGATATCATCCACATTGAGTTTGGTTTCTTTGGAGAAGGTTTTATCCTTGGGCGGTAGCATAGTTCCGCCCATCACTGTGGTCGGAAAGGCCACGCTCTATGAAAAGGCGTTGTATTTTGCGTTTTGAGCCATGGCGGTAAGGTTTCTGGAGTTTTAGGAGTATGAAAGATGGTGGTATTTTTGCTGGAGAACCTTGGAGTTGGCGAATTTATCAGTGAAATTTATGCTGTTTGCCACGAAGGGATTACTTACTGGTGGCGGTTTTATTGATTTGCTCAAAGAGGAATGCAGTGATTGGACTGATCGAGAAGAGCCATTCTACTTCTGTGACCTTTCGATCACTTCTCCTTACTTTAGGGGTTATAATTCGCCGATGTTTTATTGTATTTTTTATGCAGGGACGGCACTCCTTTATATAACACTATCGATTCCCTGTCTACTCGATTGTCTGGTGATATTCTTGGGAGCTTGCGAATAATTATTGGCAATTTTTCTCATATTATCGATATTTTCGTTGATGTATTCGTAAGTTCTAACTTATCTGGGGGTTACTTTTTATCTGTGGCTTCGAACATGGTGGGAAACGACGCAACGATTTCTCCACTTTTGGCTGGGGATCTTCTTTGGTTGTGATTGGGTTGCAATTATTTGGGCATCTTATGGATCATACTATTTTTTGCGTAAGTCAATTGTCTATGTTATCGGTTCCATACTTTTCATCTTCCTTTTGCAAGATCTATAATGCATCTTTTTCTTTCTCGGTCCTGAGGAGCGCATCGACGAAGTCGGTTAGTTCTTAACTATTTCCGAAGATCATAACTTAATAACTCAACTATTATAACCCAAACCGATATAATAACCATCCTATTGATCATATCATCCTCCATCGTAATGCCTCTCAACGACGAAGACCATTTTCGGTTCATTGGTTCCGATTAATTGTCTTAGAGGTTTGTCTATTTTTTGAATTGGAAGTTGTCGCAAGTGATATGCAATTTTTCCCAATCTCTCTGGTGCTTGTATTCCTATTCGTTCCAGTCGAAACCGTTTGATCTTAGTTCTTGGATTATTTAGGGTAAGAGCTCCAGGAAGGATTTGGAACGGTCGATGACCTTGGTTATTTCCACCCTGCCACCGTTTATTACCTAGAATTTAAGGATCAGCTGAAGGGCGTTGGGAAGTTGGACAATGTTCATTGGCTTTATCTATTGTGAAGGAACGATCAGTTCGGGGTTTTTTTGATTTTTCTTTTATTTTTATTCTATTATTTCGGCTAAGAGACGATCAGGTTAGCTTGGTTGATTTATTATCTTATCTTAGGTTGGAGTTGCTTGATGGGTTGTTCGGCAACCTATTATCTTTGATATTTTTTTATTGGCTTTGCTTTGGTTTGATTTCTTCTCTGATTTGATTCCTCTGAGGAGCTACTTATTTCTTGGGTTCTTCAACCTTTTTCGGTGGAGCTTCAACTTTATTATTTTCTTTCTTGACTGGGCTTCCCTATTTTCTATTATTTTTCTCTTCCTTTACTTCCTTATTGCCCTTGGCGGCTTCATTCGTATAGATGACAACTTCTATAATGCAGTTGATATTATTCTCCAGGTATTTCTTGAACGGTTGGCCTTTTTCCTTCGCGTAATCTATCTCCACATTATTGATAGTGATTCTTTCGAGTTTTTATTGTGAGATTATGGACTCCACTTTCTTCACTTTGCTCAAGACATTGTCCAATTTATGATGCACCGTATAATCATAGATGAAGAATTCCTCCTCACCTATTTGCATTAAATGATTGGACAATTCTCCTTGGGAAAAATGATTGCCAATTTTATATGATTTTTCCCGAGATCTGCCACCCTGAACGTGGAGACTAATTTCTTATTGGGTTTTTGTTGTTAATAGATGATGATTTGTTTGAAATCGGGTAGCTATTCTCCTTCCGGCAGTGCATTCTCATCCTCCAGTGCGTCTTTGTACTTGCTATAGACTTCGCCAGCATTGAGCGTAGGATCGACTTAGAATTCTATTTCCTCATCTAGGTCTGAGTGGTTGATTGGTTATATGGTGACCCTTATCATCTACTTATTTCGGATTGATCAATGTGATTATAAGATAAGATTGGGTATATAATTGTTCAACTCGTGATGGATAATGCTTGTGGATGTGACAGTATTTCATATTGATATCATTATCTTAGCTCTATTCTTCGGGTTATCCGGCAAGTGGCTATTCATGGGTTGGTTATACTTATACTCTACTGAAGGTTATACTTATGCTTCATATTCTCTACATTTATACTTCTTCTTCGATTTACACCTAGCTGGTTATGGCTTGGCGGTGGTGAGGTTTGCGGTTCATGTTTTTTGGGGATTTGTTTTTCCTATTGGTGGAAGACGTTGGTTTGGAGTATCTTTTCGTATTCGTTGAAGATGTCCTATTTTTAGATGTTGGCATTGATCAGTTTCTCGGCAAGTTCCCTGATGAGGTCTTCTCGTTCCATGAGGCTCCTTTCGAGGTCTAGCAAATCTCCTTCCCGTTTCAGCAGTTTCTCCTGGAGGATATCGTTCAATAGCTACAATTTCATGTTCTGCTAGACTTATTTTTGGATTATTCCTGTTATTTCCATCTACTCACGCTCTCGGATGATGCTGGAGGGGAGGATGTCCTGCTTTTATTGCTTCAGGTTGCTTCTAGACGATCGGTTGGCGTATGCTGTACTGTATCTCAGGTCCTTCCGGACCTTGAGTTGCTATCCAACTTCTTCTGCATCTAATTCACGTAATTTTCCAAACTACTAATCTTCTCATACATTTTCTCCTCAATCCCATTTGATTTTGCGCAACCTGTGTGCTACTCTTGTGCTGCATCTTCTCTTCATGTGCAAGCAGATGGCAAGAGACTGTTATCTCCAGTGCTTGATCAGCCTGGTTCATTCGGGAGACGGTGAGTTGATGGGTTCGAGTTTCACAAGTGGTGGCTCTGAGTTTTAGTTGTCCCTACTCCAGAGAGCAGGCCAGTTGGTACTTGCCGAGGGAGAAGGATAGGGAAAGGACTGCTTCGCTGGGCATGCTTGGCTGGCGAGATAATAATTGATATGATGATATGGCATGGGTGTAGCTGGGATTATTCCATCAGAGATCAACGGTCTGCAGGGGATACCCATCATAGAAGAACAAAGTCTCGCCTGCCTTCTCGAGGAACTTCTCCCACTCCGACCCAATGAAGCCGGGTAGCGACGAGTCCATCGTTTTCTAAAAGTAGATCTTCTTTTGGGAGGAGGCCAGTTGCGTCTTCGTGGGGAATTTGGGGCATTCCGCACTGTATCCCTCGTTTAGGGTGCCTGCTTGCGCGTTCCCGAAGATGCTGTCGTAGGTGGTGTACTTTCCGGCCTCCTCGCCGTAGAGCTCAACAATGAAGTTCTCTGCCGGCTGGTCCAGTATGTACTTCTTTCCTTCGACGTTGAGGCAGAAATAGCTGGCGGGCGCCTTCACGAACACCGTGAATCCCTTGTGCTCAATCCGGAAACCAGGCTCTCGAGGGTTTTCCTGGCCTCTTCTCTCTTATCGCTCTGGGGAAGGTAATCCCAATCGATGACCACTTTCCTGCTTCCGCTCCTCTGGACAGCCGCCGCGATGTTGTCCGCTTGGTTTCCGCTCCTGGTGAGCAGTTCATAGTCCTGCGCCTCTCCGAAAAGCTTAACGTAGGTGTCCTTTCTTTGGCAATTGGCATTGAAACCGTAGATGTGGGAATTGCTGAGGGCGAACAGGGCGTCGACGAGGCCGATGGGGTAGAGATAGGTCCCATAGACCACTGACTTACCGCATCCGAAGTAACTCTCAATAAGATCTCTCCTGTAGCTGCGAACGTAATGGATCGTGTATACCGGTTCTGCCAATCCCTCGCAGACCGTTACTCGGTCATCAATATGGCGATGGCCGTGATGATCCCTGTTTGATTTTGCGAGTTAAATGGTCGTGGCATGCGTATCGATAATTAAATAGATCGAATTAATTTAAATGGAGCAGATTCAGGCACTTCGTTTCGACGTCTAGGAGGTGGGCAAGCACGTCAAGGGCAGCAAGAAGCGGTACAGTTGGGAGATCGCCCTCAGGGACAAGGCGCACTCCATCGTCCTTGATTTTTCGTTCATCTCCGGCAAGATCAAGATCACCGTCGATCGTAAAATCCTCCTTGAGAATGAGCTTCCCGCCGATGTCTCGTTCCAGTACCCTTTCAACCTCGACGGCTTCGCGCTAACATCATCCAGCAGGGCGAGACTTTCGAACTCAGGATCAACAATAAAGTCTTCTCCCACCTCTACACGCAGCAGAAGACCAATACCGAATTCAAGAAGTATGAAGATGAGGTCAAGGATATCAAGGTGGACATCCATCAACTCAATCCCCAGGGCAAGAAGATCTCCCTTAATATCGGAGCCTTTGGAAAGGAGGGAGGCATGAAGAAGAAAAAGGAAGTGAATGCCGACCAGACGGGATGGAATGCCTTTGCTGGTGGATCTTTTCCCAGTTATTTCGCGGACAGTGCGGAGCCAGTGAAGGTGGAGAGGGCGGGCGAGCCGGTGAAGAGAAACAGCCTGCTGGACGATGAGGAGGAGACTGCAGTTGCCAACCGGACCAACAACGAGTTTAACCTCCTCCAGGGCGACAGAGCTGAGACCAAGCAGAGCAGCAACCTGTTCGACATCATCAACAACGACGCACCGACCCAGCAGGAGACAGTGGGTACCTCGCAGGAGTTCAGCAACATGCAGGAAATGTTCAATTCCCTATCCGTCTCCAACAATAACAACCCCAATAACAACGCCCCCAGCACTGAATTGATTTCTTTGCTGATGAGCCTAAGTCCACCATCGTCAGGGAAGAAACCAAGCCGACAGCTGCAAGGGAAACACTCCTGCTTTTGATTTCTCGCAACAGAATCCAGGGCTGGCTGGATTTGGGACAGGATTTGGACTGGAAGGGATGGGACAACTGAACCAGAGCACGAAGTCTTTCGCCACTATGAGCGGAGGAGCAGCCAACAAAGGATTCGACCTTGGATCTCTTGATTTCTCCATTCCCGCCAAGCAGGAACCAGTTAATGCCTTCTCCAAGAAGACAGTAGCCCAGTAGGGTGCTTACGGACCGATGGACCAACTATTCGCAGCCCAATCCACCCCTCCTACCGTCCCTGCCACTGTTAGCCAAACTCCCAACATCAACGACTTCAATACCATGCAGCACCTCTTCCAGACCAACAGCTTCGGAAACCCCCAGGAATTCACTTTCACGCAGCCGACTCCTTCCGCCATCCAGCCGAAGCAGTCCAGTTTCGCCACTGGCCAGCTTCCTCCGCAGTTCCCTGCCCAGCTGGCCTCTACGCAGCAGTTCCAGGGCACTACTGACGATTTCTCCACCTCGATGATGCGGATGTTCCAATCCAGTTCCCCGCAGAACCCCCTCTTTCCCAAATGAGTCTCAACATTTCCCCGGTCGACCCGCTTCCCCAGAAGCAATCCGTGCAGCCATCCGCGCTGGACATGTTCGGCAGCAGCAAGCCGAGTTCGTTCGCCACGATGAGCGGGGGCAACTTCCAGGCCAGTTTCGACATGTCTTCTTTCGGGACCATGCAGCCGAACTCCAAGCAGAGCCTCGATATCAACTTCTTCGACGCCAAGCCTGCCCAGAAGTCGACCATCACCCTCCCAGCGGCGACCTTATTTGATCTGTGATGATACCCTTTGGCATTTACATTTGTGCTATATCAGATAGATTCGTTATGGAAATTGGGAAAAATAAAATGAACACGAAAAATATTAAAAAATCAGACATTGATAGTGATTCTGAGGCCATTTTTGCGTCTGATTAGCTGTGCAAGGGATGAAACCCTGTTGCGTTCCTCTTTCCCTCTCACCTTATTCCTCTGCGTGCACGTGAACTCCTCCTAGAGGGTTTCAGGCTCGCCCCTGCTAATCTTGCGCTCCTAGAACCAGAGGGTGATCGATTCCTCGATGGCCTCCCAGTTCCTGTGCTGCGATTCGCGGGAGTTCTTTCTGGTGGGGGTAGGAAAGGCGAAGGGATTGGGGTGTTAATCGGAGCAGGAGGAGGGGGAGGAGAGGGGGATGCTTTCAAGGCTGGCTTCGAGGCTGGAGGATAGGTATTATTCATAGTTTGCTGTGAGAATCATCGATCAGTTAATGGTTGAGTATGATTACTATTATATTTTATCATTTTTCGCCGGAAATTTCAAGCCGGGCCTTATATCTTCAACCACTCACCCCCTTCCAAGAATATCATTCATTTTTGCACTCTTTTCCAGCGAGGTGGGCCTTTTCCCGCAAATGCTGCGCCCCTTATGAAAAAGGCATTATCGGTGTTTTCTTTTTGAATTGTCGATATGAATATCAATGCATGGTGACGGTCCGCAGTGCCATCATTTGCTTGGTGATTTCCTGGGGCGGGATTCTCCTGGTGAGGGAGAGGGAGTTGATGAAGGCGATGAGGGTTTGGAGGTCGTGTCGGTTGTCGGTGAGTTCGGCTTACAGGTCCACTATTTCTGCGAGGAGTTCGGAGTTGAGGTCAAGTTCTTTGTATTTCTTGCCGGAGGAGGGCAGGGCCTTCCGTTCTGCACGCCATTTCTAGCACCGCTACTTCAGGATTTGGTTCTCCTCCCGAAGAGATGCATTTTAGTTTTTTAGACCAGAATTCTAGGTTCGGAGTTATTCGTTCTCCGCTCTCGCCTTTGCATCGCCGCCTCGAGAGACCCCCCCTACGGCTACTATTCCTCCTATGCTATTTCTGGTTGGGGGTGGGTGGGGAGGGAGGGGGGCGATGGTTATTTTTTCCTGGTGGGGTGGGGCGGTTCGATGTGCTCGTAGCTTTAGATGATCCTGATGCTGAGGGGAGGCTGCTGATGTGGAACTGGCTGACCTCTCTGGTTTCATGGGAAGTTCACGCATACTGCCTGCCGATCGATCGTTGGTCTCCACTTCATTCTCACTCGTGCCCTTCTTCGATCCCTCGCCTCTAGGGGCATAGTCGTGCACCAGTTCTCCATATGTTTTGATGATTTCCTGCCTCTATTTTTAAATTTAAACCACCAACTCCTCCCTGAAGCCCACCTCACTCTTGCTCCCGTTCCTGTCCCGGTTGGTGTGGGCGGTCCTTTCTGCGATTTTGAGGAGGATGATCTGTGCGTTTTGCCTCCAGGGGAGGAGGATGAGGTTGTAGATGTCCTTGAGGAACATGGGGTGGTAGAGTTGGGGTGAGTCCGCGTTGGTAGATACGAAGGCGTTGTTGCTGGCCATCACTTCCCTGTGCTACTGCAGCACTTTCATTGCGATCGGCCTCACCTCCTGCTCCCAGCCTGCCCTCCCCGATCCGCTCCCTCCTTTTGATCCGAGCTCGAAGACGGCCCCCGCGCCCCTCCTGCCCACCTCCTCCATCCACCGCACCATCACCCGCTCGATGTGATGCGTGAAGTGCTGGAAATAGTCCAACGCCGGCTGGTTCAAACAGATGGCCAGGTGGTGGTGGGTTTGCTCGAAGTGTTCGGAGAGGCAGTGGTCGCAAAGAAGAGTGCTGCAGGCGTCGCTTCCGCAGATTTTGCCATGGGGTGATGGTGCGTCTGGCAGGTGAGAAAAAGGACCATCCACAGATCCAGTAAGAAGATTATATGAGGTATACCATAACATCATTCACTCAGCATCCCAAGCTTCATTATCTCTTCTGCTTCCGCTGCTGTTTGTGCTCTGCGATCTTGCTCCTGAAGACCTGCATGAAGGCTTCTTCTTCCTCTTCCTCTTCGGGCGAGAACTCTTTCTCGGAGGGGATGATGATCTGCTGCGAGGAGGGGGGATCCTATACGGGCTGTTCTGGGTTGGCGTTGAAGTTGTTGTGGATGAACTCCAGGATGAGATCCTGGTTCTTGTTGAGGGTCTCGATGTCGCTGTTCAGCTTCAGGAAGTGCGTCGCCACCTCGTCCTAGAGGTCGTTGAACTCCACGATTTCCTTCATCTACTTGCGGATCAGGCTGAACTACCCCTTTGCCTTCATCAGCTTCCGCATGTACTCCCGCCTCACCCGCCGCCGCTTCTTGGCCAGCTTGAAAAGCAGAAAATACCCGACGAACTTTTCGGCTTTTTCCTATAATTGTCCCCTCAGCTCCAGCTTGTCCAAGATTTTGGCAGTTCTGATCTCGCAGCTCTCCATGCTGAGGGTGTTGGTGACCACTACCAGCATGATCGAGACGATTAGAGTGCCCCAGATGGCCACGAAAAGGATGATGATCCTGCCCAGCGGAGTCTGCGGGAAGTAATCCCCATACCCTACCGTTGTTGTCGTTATAAGGATCAGCCAAAGAGCGTTGAGGTAGTTGGTTGTTGCGTTGAAGTTTTCTTCTGGTCCCTGCGTCAGGATGTGTCGTTAGGCCAGGTATACAGGTAGCCAAAGACGCAGGCGGAGAGTGTGTAGCAAATGCAGATGAGCCTGAGCGGGTGTTCCTTGAAGAGGCACTTGAGAGATAGGAGAAATCAGCTCTGCAACCGTACATCTTGCAGAGTCGGTTGGCTGAATAGACCCAGCCGTACCCCGGTTGTTCATGTAGGGCGTCAGGAAGAGGGCAGTCTTGAAGAGCACGTAGACTCTTCCGAAGCTGAGAATGGCGAGCAGGTCGTTGAGCGGGTACTGAATCTGGTAGCCTTCGTACGAGTTCTCGGTCCTGATGGTCGTATCCGTGAGGAAGGGATAGGGCTGCACCAGCAGGATCACCCAATCGATGAGCAGATAGAATATTTTTCTACTTGAAAAAACCGTCGCCTTTTCGTATATTTGCTTCTGCTACTTCTATAACCGCAAGACTGTCAGGGTGCGCATGGTCAGCAGGATGACTATCCATAAAGCAAACGATACTTGCTGCTCCTACACAGAGGAGAGAAAAGTATAGGCAGATTTGGAGTGTTTTTAAGGAATCTGGAGTGCTGCTGGGGAAGTATTGGTAGGTCTTTATAGGGTGGGGCTTACAGAGACGATGATGAGGTAGATGTTGATGACGATGACCAGCGCTAGGGACATTTCTAGTTCCTTCAATTTTTTAAAGTAGAACTGCGTGATTTATCCGTTCTAGAGAGAGCCCTCGTAGTCTCTTCTGCGCTCGCTTGGTAATGGCCTGTCTACTGGTCGCGGGTGAGTTCGGTGCGTTCCTCGAAATCGTAGTTATTGTCGACTTTGGCGGTGGAGACTCCGAACATATCAATAACATTATAAGCATGGTTATGTGGGTATCATATGTGGGGATGATTGGGTGCAATGTGAATGATCAGATAGGCGTCATTTATAGGGATGTGTTGAGGATGGAGTCGAACTGGGTGGAGATGCGCACCATGTCGATTTACTATTCCTGGGGATGAGGGTTTTGTTTTGGTTTTTAGGAGACTATTGTGCTTTTTCTTTAGTTTTTTGGAGGTTTGATGATGTTGCTGGCGTTGGGATTGTTTTCTCCCATCATCTGGCCTTCAGCGCGTTGAAGGCCTTGCCCTTTTTACTGGAGCTCTACTGTTTCTTCGGCAGGACCTTGCTCCTGCTGCTCGCCCTCTCCTCTCTCAGTTTCTTCTCTCTGCTCAGCCGAATTATATCGCTGAAACTCATCGATTTCTCCCGGGAGTGGATGTCGAATCTTTGTCGAAAAGTCTCTTGCGGATGCTGCCGAATCGGTATCTTTTCTAAGCTCTTTGAATGAATTTTGGGAGGGGATTTTGTGGAGTTATGTATAGTACTACGGCCTATCTTTGGAAAGGTCTCTAAACCTAGTTCCTTTTATGAATTGGGAGGCCGAGCATGGTTGTGGTGGTGGTGTGGGGGGTCTGTTAGATGGGGATTGGTTTCGGTTTGTTCGATGGTTTTTTGAGGTGGTTTCTGATAGGATTGAAATAGTTGTCCTCCTAGGGTGGAATGAGAGGTTTGATTTGGATGGCAGTGAATGCCATACTCTTTAACGAATCTAATTAATAAAATTATAATTAAATACGAGCGTAAAATGGGCCATTTTTTCCACTTTTGGAAGCAAATTATGGGATTAATGTATGACTTCCTTATCAATTATTAACAATAATCACAAATCTCATATAACATTATATCAATAACGTCGATATCACATAAAAACCCTTCTTTTCCCTATCTCTTCATTCCATTCCTTTTTCTGCTGCCAATTATTTAAATTTGCCTTCTTCTGCATTTTTCCAATGCTTATAACTTCTATATTGCAAATTCTATGACCACAAACAAGCCGGTGGCCGCCACCAGCACCTTCCCCTCCACGCTCCAAAAGACCAAATCCCCTCCGCGAATGTAAAACTACGAGGAAAGCTCTAGTCCGCCGTCGAGTTGAACGTACCATCTATCCCACAAAGGCAAAGCTGAAGGACCTGCTGCAAGCGATGAAGAGCAACGCCTTGGCGAGGAAGATCTAGATGAACCAGACAAGCAACCAGGTGAGCGACGACCAGCACATCCTGAAGCTGCGAAGACGGGAGGGCAAGTTGACCAGCGAGCTCCAGCAGCTGACCAACAACCTCAACGTGCTCGTCTCCGAAAACGCCAAACTGAAAGCGCAAGTCGACGTCAGTCGCAACTCCAGGGTCATATACTCCAACGTCTACAAGACCATCGAAAAGGAGATCAGAAAACATGAGTACCTCTATAAACTGGCCATCATCGACTACCTCTGCTATGAGGAGGTGGAGAAAAGAGCCAAGGATAGGATACACAAGACCGCCAAGAGGCTCGAGAAGGATATCGGCGAACTGGAAGGCAGTGCCAAACCGCTCAGAAGAAAGACAAACGCAAGAGCAGACTCGATACTGGTCTTTCATCCTATCGCGTAGGGGTGTGATAATGTAGATGGAAAGCAAGGATACCTGCAGAGTCTCGAATGAGGACAAGACCTCGAGACAGGAGGCCGTTCACAATCCTTCGGTACGGGAAACTGCATTTTCCAAAAGAGATGGCCACCGTCTGTCCAACGAGAAGATAGAGGCTGTGCTGGCCACTCACAAGAAGGAGGACAGGATGGAGAGCGAAAGGCACGAAAAGCAGCATGAGAAATAGCGGGCCATTCGCAGCAAGGGACGCATTCTGACTGAAAAATACGACGATTACTATGAGTTGGAGATGAAGAGCAACTACTACGACAACCTGATGAAGCACCTCAGGGAAATCACCGGCCAGGATGATCTCAAATCCATACTGAGGACTGGGAACAGGCAGATCGCAAGTCGAAAATTAGTATGCCTGCTACCTGCAGCTGGAGCAGGAGGCCAAGACGCTCCGGGAAGACAGGGAAGCCTTGGAGAAGCAACTGTAGCGAAGATCGGAAAAGGAAATCGAGGGCGGCAAGACCATAGAGGAGGACTAATTGGCCCAGGTGGAGAAGGAGCTCGAGGAGGAAAGGCAGCGACTGGCGACTCTCGAGGAGAAGCTGACGGGCATAATCGACATAAACAGCAGCAAGCTCACAGACGAGGAATCACCCAGCACGTGCAGCGCATCAAGCGAAGAGGCGACTCCTCCGCACGCGAACTCGAAAAACTGCTGTAGAGCGTCAACAAGGAGAAGAACCAGAACGTAGGAGCCTCGAGGGTGACCAACAAGTCGAACAAGTCAAGGATAGCGTGACCTTCATTTTCTAATTTATACTCTACTATTACTATTCACATTATAATCACCAAACATAAAACCCACGCATGGCTTTGTATAAAGTAGCCAAGATTGCCAGCAAAGTGGTGAATATCTTCACCCTATAGTCGCTCCTTCACCAGGACTCATCAATAAAGCTCTCCATGCCTCCACCCCCAGCATCATCACGACTGTCCTTCCTGAAACACACGCCAAATATTAGCAATAAATCAGCCAGCTTTCCGCAAATCCAAATCTGAGAATAGTGCCCTATTATTATCCTCTCGTCTATGCCCACCATGCCAGTGCGATTCACTACTAAACAACGGACAATCCAAGCAGGGTCTCTCTCCTCATCGGTGATACCAACCCACAGATGATATCAAACTGGACGTCAAACGCACTATCACCTTGGAGGAGGTTTGCAGAGCCTTTCCCGAAAAAGTTCCGCTTTCCATGCGGGATAAGAATAGCGCTGCTGCTCGGGAACGGCTGGAGGATAGAGTCGGCATGAAGATGAGTCGGGAAAAAGTGATTCAGTTTGAGCATATCTTGGTCGTTAGTCCGCAAATTCACATGTGGGATGAGGCTTTCCAGGTCATACTGGATTGCCAGCCTACTCCTATCCTCTTCCCCTATCTGAAGCCAAGGATCCAGCAGGACTAACTATACCGTTTAGGTTTGGATGATTTCATGAGCGGACTAAAAAGATCCATTAAACAGTATCAACAGCAGTCAAAACGCATCCTGCTTTGAACTTGGTCCATTTCGACCAAAGAAAGCAACTGAATTGGTTGATTAGCTAGATAGCTGCTTAGGCATCGCAGATGACATTGATGAAAATTTCTTCACTGAGCCACCCAAAGTGAAGGATGCGGTGGAGCTGTTCGGATCGTAAAGGACTAACTGGAGCGCTATGATGATATATGAATAGTAGTGATATTGTTG
Organism: Nymphaea colorata; assembly: GCF_008831285.2. Lineage (NCBI taxonomy): Eukaryota > Viridiplantae > Streptophyta > Magnoliopsida > Nymphaeales > Nymphaeaceae > Nymphaea > Nymphaea colorata. Next base: position 15,067 of record NW_022205205.1, read on the forward strand.
ATGGTATGATATGTTGGACACATAAAAAGTAGGTAAATAAGTTCATACGCTCTTCTTGTTCTTTAGTTTTGGAGGAACACCTCATAGGAAATGGATATGCCAGCTGGTGGCCAAGCCTGTTCTCCTTTGAACTCGATATCCCGCTTGAGGATGATGATGACGGATGATCCCTATTTCAATCTTATTTCATTGGAGTTTTCACTCAGTTCCACCTTATTCTTGATGCGGTAGCCAGCCTGTTTCAATTTTCTACATATATTATTGTTACTTGTTGTCGATGGTGATGATCATGATGAAATTGTCGTTTTTGCCTGTTTGGAAGTGATCGTACCGTAGCCATCGTATCGAAATCGTCGTTTGCCATTATCCAGCTTTGCTTCTTGTGAGGGAAAGGATAAATAACATTTTTTTCCTCTTTTCTTGCCTTGTTGATAGCACCTCAGAGAGAAAAGTTGTCTGTTACTTTTTGTTCATTTTGTATTCCCCAATCATCGTATCCTCTGAGGAGGTGATATTGAGCAACGCCGATACTAGGGAAGTAGCTTTTAGACTTTGAGCCTGATGATATACCTTCCGGGACGCAACTTCAAGTGGTAGGTTGCTTCATTGGCATATCCTCTGAAGTAGTCTGAAGCTATGTGTCAAATTTGGAATTGGAGGGATTGAGGAAATACCCCTACTCATTCTTTAGGATGTCTAGCGTAAGCTTTAAGCGTAACTGTAACTGCCCTCGACGTTTGCCTGCTATAGGCATCTTCCGATGCATATCTTGACGGCTGGCGGGAAACTTTACCCCTATTATGCTTCTTTGTGATTTCCGTAATCTGAAGCCTTTACTGATGGAAAATGGAAATTGATACTGGTCCTTCTCTAGATTAATCCTTCACCCAGTACTTACAATTTGATGAAAGTAGCCTTGGACTACCTCGCATCGAGGTTGATCGTATACTTATTGTAGTGAAGTTGTTCCGGTTTGCTGTATTTGCTTGTCGTGTAATAGATGAGATGGAAGACGTTGATGAAGGTTTTAAGCGGAATTATGAATTCCCCCTCGCCCAGATCTATCTTCTACGATGGCTTTTCGATATCTTTCTCTTCAGTGCATCCATTCCACCCATCTCCTACGAAGCTCCTCATCTTCAGGAAGATATTCCCGTATCTTGGTAATACCCCGTGATCAGATAGGCGGCGCAGTTGGGAATGAGTCCAAAGAGGCCCACGTTTCGATCGTTCTTGGTCTTGCCGATATAGAAGTAGTCGTTTTTGCTGGAAGGGCCTATCTTCGATATGATTGTCTCCAGGTCCTCAAGTCCGGGATTGAAGATTGCCCAATCCGGAAGGAGAAAGCCTTGATGAAAGAGAAAGGCTCGCAAGCATCTAGGTGATCGTAACCCTTGTTGAGCTTTGCCCAGGCTTTGAGGATGATATGCACCCACGGTTTGTCTTCAAGGAAGGGATGAGAAACAGCTTCTTTCTTCACCTCATCGTAGTAGATGAAATCATCGACGATGATCTTGGCGATGCGACCGCCTTGCACCACCGCCACGTGATAGTATCCCTGCTCGCTGATGCTCTTGGGCTCGATTAGGCTCAGGAAGTGCCACTAGGGCAGCATCTTCAACTCCGCCAGGTAGGTCGGCCTGCCCACCACCCCTCTTCCCCTCTCTCCGGCCTCGCTATCCGACCCGCTTTCTCCTTGTGCGCCCGTGATGGGGGCATTTTTGGGGTATATGTCCCTCATGCGCTTCCGGATGACTCCTTTTGGCATTTTTTACTAAGGCAATTTGAACTGGTCGTCCTCGAAGAGCTCCTGACTGGAGAGGTTTGCCGAGTATTTGCGCAATTTGGTGAAGGGGTCGCGGAGGATTTCGGAATCTTCGTTTTCGTCATCGACGATGATGATGTTAATGGCGGGTACGTTGTGCTATCGCTACTATTGTCTATCCATTGATTTAATTAACTCAAATAATGAGGAAGATTATGATGGGTGGAGGCGGAGCGGGAAAGGATTGGAACATGAGAGGGGATGGTAATGGTGGAGAGAGAAAGAAAATGGAGGTGATTTTGATAATTTTAATTGAAGATATTTAGCTTTAATCGACGGATAATCAACTAATAAAAAATCTGTAAACACCATCAAAACTTTGACCATTGGTCCAATCCCCACCGTTCTCTCTTTCCTATCTTCTGCTCACCTATTTCCCTTCACCTGCTTGTTGTTTTACTTTTATGTATTAATAAATAAGTTGATCATCACATTCAATCTTAATTTGATTTGAGTATATGTAGATCAACAGTTTCCAGATCACCGGTCCGACCGACCCTGCCTGTTACGGTACTTTTGACTTCACGACGACCATCATCGTGATCATTATCAGCTGCGTGCTGGGTATCGCATGGGCCATCTTCAACTTCCTGCAAGTGAAGAGCATCAACGTCATCAACAACTCCTCAGAATCCTCCCGACAGCTCGTCAACGAAGTCACTGAAGAGCAAAGAAAATTGCTCATTTAGCTCGGTGATAAAATCGCAAATGTAAGTCCTCTGTTACTTAGGGAGCCGTCGAGTTCCTCAAGCAGGAATACCTGATCTGCCTGATCTTCGTGGTGGTGATGTTCATCGTCATCACCTTCCTCACCCAGGAGGGAGTCATGACCGCCATCGCCTTCGCCATTGGAGCCATCATCTCCATCGTTTGCGGTGCTGTCGGCATGGTTATTGCCACCCAACCAACTTCAGGACCACCTACTGCGCCAGAGAGGGACTCGCTCCCGCCTTCAGAGTCGCCTTCAGAGCCGGCTGTGCCATGGGTTTCGCCTTGGTTTCCCTCGGTCTTTTGGGTAATACTCCAAAGATTTAGTCCTCACTGTCCTTATTCTGATCTACAAGTCGATCAACAACAGCGGAGACTACTATGACGGCACTGGAAACGATTATAAGAAACTGTTCGAAGCCATTGCAGGCTACGGTCTCGGAGGATCCTTCGTCGCTCTCTTCGGCAGAGTGGGAGGAGGTATTTACACCAAGGCTGCCGACGTCGGCGCCGACCTCGTCGGCAAGGTCGAGAAGGATCTGCCCGAGGACAGTCCCAAGAACCCCGCTACCATCGCCGATAACGTCGGAGACAACGTCGGTGACGTGGCTGGCATGTCTGCTGATCTCTTCGGTTCCTTCGCTGAGTCCACCTGCGCTGCTTTGGTCATCTCCTCAGACACCCTGCTGGGCCAAGTGGGATGCTACCAATACTTGTCAGTCCTCTTCTATCCCCTCCTGCTGATCGCCGTCGGCATCATCGTCTGCCTGTTGGTGAGTACTCTTTCCACCCACATTATGCGCGTGGAGACTAAGAACAAGATCGAATCTACTCTGAAGGTGCAGCTGATCGGTTCCACTGTGCTCTTGCTCGGCATCACCTACGTGGTGTGCATTTTCTCCTTCCCCACCACCTCCATCCTGGTCAAGATCGTCAGCATCAATCCTCCAGCCGTCACCACTACCAACTTCGATAGATGGGTGCCCTATCTTTGCTCCATTCTCGGACTCATCTCAGGCATGATCATTGCTGCCTTCACTGAGTATGTTACTTCCCACGCCTACGGACCAGTCAGAGAGCTCGCCTCCACCTGCAAGGCCGGTGCTGCTTCCAACGTTACTCTCGGCCTCGCTTTGGGATACATGAGTACCCTCATCCCCGCCATCTTCATTGCCGTCACTGCCTTCGTTGCCAACGACCAGTTGGGATACTACGGCGTCGCCCTCTCTGCTCTGGGCATGCTCTCCAACTTGCCCCTTTCCCTCGCCATCGACGGCTACGGACCCATCAGTGACAACGCCGGAGGTATTGCCGAAATGGCTGAAATGGGAGAAGAAGTCAGAGACAGGACTGACGCTCTTGACGCTGCCGGAAACACCACTGCCGCCATCGGAAAGGGATTCGCCATCGGTTCAGCCGCCTCGTCTCACTTTCCCTCTTCGGAGGCTTCCTCCACAACGCAGGACTCGACATTGACAGTCAAGCCAAGAACATCGCTCTCACCAAGCCCGAAATCTTCGCAGGACTGCTGCTCGGAGCCATGCTCCCCTACGTCTTCTCCGCCTTCACCATCAGATCTGTCGGCAAGGCCGCCTTTGGCATGGTCGAGGAAGTCAGGAGGCAAATCCACAACGACCCTGGAATCTTGGCTGGAACCTCTGAGCCTGACTACAAGGCTTGCATCAGGATTTCCACCATCTCCTCCCTCAGAGAGATGATCGCGCCCGGTTGCTTGGTAATTTCCTCATAATTTAGGTCATTTTCTCCCCCCTGCTGCTCGGTTTCGCCTTCGGTCCTAGGATCCTGGCCGGTTTCCTGCCCGGAGCCATCGTCAGCGGTGTCCAGATGGCCATTTCTGCTGCCAATACCGGAGGAGCTTGGGACAACGCCAAGAAGTACATCGAGAGTGGCGCTATGCAAGATGATGCTGGAAACATCGTGAGAAAGGGATCCGAGATCCACAAGGCTGCAGTGGTTGGCGACACTGTTGGTGATCCTCTGAAGGATACTTCAGGACCAGCTCTCAACATCCTCATCAAGTTGATGGCCATCATTTCGCTGGTCTTCGGAAGCAAGTTCACTGAAATCCACCCCAATCCCGCTTGATAGTTATATCTATAGCTATACCCTCTCATTGGAATATAAAGGAATATATAGGGTTCTGTTAGGAGGAAGTAAGACAATTATACATTTAATTTTATTGATATTTATAATTATAGGCCATCGATGAGTCTTGAGGTCAATCCCTAGAAGATGCTGTCGAGCATCCACCAGAGCAACCCATCCAAAAGTACTCTTCTTCCGATCCCAAGGCAAAATCACGCAATAAGCAACCACATTCGCCGAAAAACTTCGATAGATCAAATCGATGATCACCAACGTCCTCCCCCACGAGAAACACCACGACCTCATTCCCCATCTCGATTAACTCAATTAAATCTACCTTGCAGATGTCCAGAAGGAAAGGCATAAATTCGATAAAAGTAGTGGTGAGACTAATTAGATGGATAGTAGACTGAGGAATGGAGGGCGAGAGGGCGAAAAAGCGAAAAAGTGATGCTGTAGGTGAGAGAGGGCATGAAGTTGACGACAGAGCTTAAAATGTAGGGGCAGAATCGAGTCAAAAGTCCCCAGAATAAGATGGAAGAGCGAAAGTTTATTAAGTTTTAGCCAAAAAAGGTAAAAGGAGTGACTCCCGGCCTGGGAAATATACTCAAAAATGGAGGAAATGTATGAGGATTATGATTGCATATACAAGCTACGCTTCCATTCTTCACGTATACATAAAATGCATGCTCGTATGATCATCTGTTTATCTTCTCTTCCGGTTTTCTCTTGATGGAACTCATGGTTTTTAATTTTGGCCCAACGATGGGACTAAAAGCTTCTTTCATTGGCGTTTTGATTTGTTTTGCCATTTCGATTTTCTTCTGAGGAGGAAACATCATGGATGGGATTTAAGGATTGGTAATCTTGAAGTCATTTTTGAACTAAAGAGTGATGACTTTCTTGTTGGCAATCGGGGTGCTTTCCAAGTTCTTCTTCATTATCCTCTCCTTGTGCTTCTTTGTTTCTTGGATTTGGCGAAGGAGGCCGGATTTCATTTTCTTCTCATCGACAACAACAACAAAGGAGTAATGAGGTGTGTAGACATACTTATCGACGCATGAGTATCCCTTGCATCCTCCGTTGAGGTTGTAGAAAATTACCTCGCTGGTTTGCAAATCGACGTATTTGATATCCACGCTGAAACTCTACAGTTCCTAAATTGAGGTCAGCTAGTCCCTGGTGGTGAAGAACTTGATTAGCCAGCCGTTGATGAACTTGCTTGGCATGTACTCACGGGCGTTAGGCTCCTTTCGCTAGAAATAAAGGTTGTTCCAGAACTAGAGATGCGCATTTCCTTTGAAAGTTTAAGTAAATTGCTGCAGGACAGGTTTTAAACCTCTAATATACTTTTTCAGCTGACCGTTGACGTCGAATTGTTCCAAATTCTCCAACTTTTTCTCTAGTTTTTGCCAGTCTTCGAGAGTGCCTGCCATGTGGGCATTAACGATTCCGCATCCTCCACCTTCCCGGGTATAATCGAAGTATTTCTTGCAGGTATTCATGACGAGAGCGGTGGAAAATAGCCTTTCAAAGAGACCAGTGCTTGTGAAATTGCATTCCAGCTGGTCGACAACACCCTCCACTGTATTTTTCTTAATCTCTCTGATGATTCCGTTCAAAAATGGGATCCAATCATACAAGTTTCTGTCGGTTTGCACAACCAGCTCCTTCTTGCCTTAGTGCATCACGAAAGCAGTCCTCAGCTCTTAAGCGTTATCGTCGACGTATTTGGTGAACCAGAGCATGATCATGTTCCAAATCTCATCGGGTTTTATCTTGATATCTCCATGCTCCATGTAAGCCTTGTAAAAGGCTGTGAAAAAGCCATTATTCGAGTAGTTGGTGAAAGGTGTGTTCTCCATATAAGTGTATATCTTAGTCTATTCTTTTATTTCCAGATATCTTCCCCTTGGCGTCTTTTTGGCTTTGATTTGCTTACTTTCTAGGAAGGCTCTGGATGGGTATGGTCCTGTATCCCTTGTAAACTTCCTTGAATTCAGCCTGATTGGTATGCTGTTGGTCTTTTTTCTTCTCGGCCAGTTGGATCCAGATATCGTCGAGAAAGGACATTACAACAACTCAATAAAATAAAATGGAATTAGGGTATGGATTGGGTTAAATATTTTGAAATATGATTGATTCTGATGGAAAAATAGATTGTTTTTTGTGAGGACAATAAGGATAAAATTATTGCACTTTGAAACTCTGGTGGGTGGAGGTTCTTTAAAATAAATTGATAAAATTTAGTAAACTGCCAAATGTAGATTTTTAATTAAATAATTGCAACTCCAAATGTAATGAGAGGTGGATCATTTCTTGGCGTTGGTTTCCTTTGGCTTCTTTTACTCCATCTTTATCTCCACTTTCTTCACCTGGGCAGCTGGTTGCAGCTTAGGCGGAATCACTGGTTTGAATGCTTACTTTGGGGCTATTTTTACCTGTTTTATTGGTTATTACTTCTTCACCAGTGCTGGCTTAGGCACATTCTCCACTTTTTCCATCCTCTTCTCAGGTTTAATCTCTACTGCTTTCTTCTACGGTTTGACTTCTACTTTTTTCTCCACCTTTTTGGTAGCCATCCTGGCCTTATAATAAATCTCAGACTTTGTCTTTCTGGCCAATTTCCTAGTCTCCACTTCATCTTCCAGGATGGCGAAGGAATAATGAGGAGTGTATACGTTTTTATCGACGCAAGTATATCCTTTGCATCCGCCATTCATGACAAAAAGAGTAACTTCCTTTGTCACCAAATCCACATATTTGATATCGACGGTGAACCTTTCGAGTTCCCTCACATCGGTGATCTCGTCCGCGGTGGTGAAGAACTTGATTAGCCATCCGTTGATGAATGTGGATGGCTCGTAAGCTCTCATCTATGGATTTTTTCGCTAGAAGTAAAGGTTGTTCCAGAATTCGAGGTTAGCGTTTCCCTTGTAAGTCTCGGTGAACTGCTAAAGGACTGGCTTTAGGCCTCGGATATACTTCTTTAAGTTTCCATCCACATCGAAATGCTCCAAATTGCAAAGTTTTTCCTGCAATTTTTCCCAATCTTCCAAGACGCCGCCCATATGAGCATTGACAACTCCGCAGCCGGCTCCAAATCTGGTGTAATTGAAGTATTTTTTGCATGTATTCATGACCAAAGCGGTGGAGAACATGGTTTCGAAGAATCCAGTGCTGCTGAAATTGCACTCCAGCTGTTCCACCACTTTCTCAACTGTATTTTTCTTGATCTCCTTGATGATTCCCTCCATGAAGGGTACCCAGTTCTCCACGTCCCTATCGGTGATGACGATGAGTTCCTTCTTGCCGGCGTGGTTGACGAAGGCGTTTCGGAGTTGTTCGGCGTGGTCTTCCACGTACTTGCTGAACCACATCATGATCATCATCCACACTTCGTCAGGCTTGATCTTGATGTCTCCATGCTTCATGTAGGCCAGGTAGAAGGCGCTGTAGAAGCCGTTGCCTGTCTTGGCGGTGATCGGCTGGTTCTCCATGTAAGTGGACAGCTTGAAGTCCTTGCGCGCCCACAGCTTCTTCCCCTATGGAGTTTTTTCCCCCTCTTCGTGAGGGATTCTTTCCAAGTCCTGGATGTGAATGGTGCGATATCCCTTGTAGACTTCCTTGAAGTCGGTTTGCTTGCTGGGGATTGTTTGTTCCTTCTTCAGGGCCAGTTTTTGCCACAATTAATCGAGAAACGACATCTTTTTGTTATATTCCAGGCAAAACGCATCCCTTAGGATATAGCGTATGGAATTTTAAAAGTTTGATCATTTCCGAGCACAGCCAAAAATCATATATTTATTCAAAATTGCAATCCATGTCTTCTCACCTAAAAATATCAAATCTCTATCCTCCGTATCTCTTGCATTTGATCCTTTGCGGGGGACGGTTTGTCGGGTGAGATGGTGATTAAGTTTGGTGACGATTTAATAAAGAATTAATATAAATATAAAAGATGGCTCTCCGCATGAGCAAGCGACTGCAGAAGGAATACGAGTCGATCCAAAAGAATAACCAGGACATGAAGGTGCTGCTTCCCAACAACGACCTCGCCCTCTGGCACGTCAACTTCCTCGGAGCCAAGGGCACGCTCTACGAGGGATAGACCTTCACGCTTCAATTACGGTTCTCCAACGATTATGTACCTCTCGCCCCACCAAGCCCATCGACTCTCCAGAAGTCATCTTCATCGGACACATCCCAGTCCACGAGCACATCTACTCCAACGGTTTCATCTGCCTCTCCATCCTCTACGACGGTACCAGTCCCTTCATTTAGAGTGGTCGCCCGCCCTCACCGTATCCTCCATTTGCCTTTCGGTCCTGTCGATGCTCAGCAGCGCCCCCAAGAAGATAAAGCCTCCCAATGACGCTTAGTTTGTGAAGCGGGCGGCGGGAAGAGGACCCAAGGCCTTCCTGTGGAGCTACCATGACGATAAGGCGTGAATGATTGATCGATAAACGTATCACTCCAATTCCATCACCCGGGGATTTATCACCAAATAAGTATGGGTAAACTATCTTGGAGCGGGAAGCGTGGTGGAGGGATACAATGCAGTGCTGTGGGGGAATGGGGTGTGAATGGTTTATGGGAGATAGAATCATGATTGGGTCATAGGGGGATGGGTGGCTTGGACGAATTGATCTTCCTGATGGTCAGATTGATGCTTTTGGACTATTTTACTCTGTTTGCAATCACCAAATTCCGCAAGCCGTTTTCTCTCCTCAGTTTCTCCAGCTTTCCCCTTTCCAGTCCTTTTTTTCCCTCCTTCAAGAGCCAATCCTTACGCTAGAATCCCTGTATTTTGATTTCTTTCGGCCTCTGGCTGTTGGGTGTCAATTTGGTGAGGCTGAATGGGTTGCTTTTCTGCATGATTCGCCTGATGAGGGTGAGCCTGCTTGGCGGTTGCTCCAAAATGGCCAATTTGGGACGGTGGCTGTCCTTGCTGGCCTTGGAATGGATGGTGCAGCTGAGATCCAAAGGCTATGGAGGGGACGGGCTTCGCTTGTCCGACCTATACCGACCGTGTATGGTGATCCTGAGGGAGGAAGCGTGCGAATTCACCAGTGTGGTGGGAAAGGGCGGCTCTGCTGGTGAAGTCTGGGAGCGTCTTAGTCTCTGCTTGGTCATTTTGAGACGCTGGATCATGTGTCTCTGCTGGGACGGGAGCGAGAGGAGGCGGATAGGGTAGCTCTAGCAGTATTAGAGCATGTCGCTTGCCTGGCCTGTTAACATTTAATAACCCAATAGCTTATACGATGCAATCAGAGGTAAAAATAATCAAAACTACCAGGAAAAGCTCGATTGGCAAGGTTAAACAAAGTAATGAAGTTATGTCTTTAATCTCAAGCAGCAACTGCATTTGAAAGCCATATTCGGTGTGTTTTATTCACTGGACAATTGATTGGATTTTCAATCTACCTCCATAATACCTCCTCGCGTTATCTTCCCAAGCCGCGCATCCTCGCCCTTCTCTGCTTATCCTTGAAAAGTAATATCAATCAATGAAGAGGAGGTACTCTTCCTGGGGGTCGTGTTTTCCTCCTTCCACCCCCACACATCGTCCACCATGTCGTGCTTCCCTGCCTCCTCGCAGCTGGTGAAGCCGGTTTCCTTCTTCACCAGCACTCCGGTCGACGCCTGCTCGTAGAAGCACTCCTCCTCTTAGAACAGCCTCACTTGCGAGTATTGCGCCTCGAGCAGGAGCGAACGCTGGTACCGGTACTCCTGCTGGTCGATTATCTGGCGCATCGTCTCGAGGGCCGGTTCGTTGCTGCAGGCGTCGGGGACGGGCAGGGAGTGGCAGACGCGCTGAGTGGAGAAATTTTTACGTTGAGGGATTCGGCGAGGGGGGCGTGCCTGAGCGAGGGGGCAGGGCGAGGGTGGGGAAGATGGCTTGCAGTTGGGCGAGGGCGTTATCGAGGGCGTTCTGGGAGGCCATGGGTTTATGATTAATTTATATTCATATCCATGACAAAACTATAGTTGTTAAGATTTAATACTAAAATTATCACCACCCAACACACCCAAAATGTGAAAGATAAATCAACGAACCCCGAAGGACATGCCCCAAGCCAAGAACAGGGCAAAACCAACTTAAGACACCCTTTGAAAGATTACTTACTTTTTTTTGTTATTGGCTGCGGTTCGCAATTTACGGCGTTTATTGCTTTTCTCATAAGATAAGCAAGAGGTTTGCGGGATAACCATGGGAAGGGAGGCGCGTATTGGCGAGCGTTGCTCGGAGCTTCCTTTTTTTGTTTTTGCTACTCTATAATATATTGATGAGAATTAGGTCTCCCTTCTTCAAACGTTAGTACGACCTCGGAAAGGCCGAACTCGTCGGCAAGGGTACCTTTGCACAAGTATCCAATTACCCATGCAGGTGTTCAGGGTATTCGACTCTGAGCTTAACGACTCCTTGGCAATCCGGAAGGTGAAGAAGAGCATGGGCGACCCCGAGGACATCGCCAAGGAGAAGCAGATCAACGAGTAGTTGCGAAAGGTGGACAACGAGAACATCCTCAAAATCTACGACATCATCGAGCAGCCCGACACCGTCTGGTACATCACCGAGTACTGTTCTGGCGGATCGCTCTGGTAATGCTGGCCTGAGGTAGGGACGCGCTCAACCTCTGCAAGGACAACCGTCTGGACGAGCGCGAGAGTCTGGAGTGCATCCTGCAGGTGAGCAAGGGCGTGCAGGAGCTGCACAACCACCGCATCACCCACCGCGACCTCAAGCCCGAAAACATCCTCCTCAAGACCAAGTACGTTCCTGGCAAGCCGCTCCCGCTCATCAAACTGGCGGACTTCGGCCTGAGCACCCAGAAGATCATCATGGAGACGATCGCAGGCACCAAGGAGTACATCGCTCCCGAGCAGGCCAAGTTCCACAACTACACCAACGCGGTCGACGTCTGGTCGCTGGGCATCATCCTCGACGAGATCCTGCACGGCACGCCCTTCTACTCGGGCGAGGACAACAAGGAAGTCTTCAACAAGATCCTCAAAACGCCCTTCAAGGTCAGGAACGAAGCCATCAGGCCAGCGATCAAGGAGCTGCTGGTTAGTCTCCTCAAGAAGAAGCCGTACGAAAGGCCCATCATTGCAGTCATCAGGTCGACGATTGAGAAGATCTTATAATAGATATAGACTTCCCACCTATAGCAGACCAGTCTGACTCAAAAATCGACCAGCATATAGCACCTGAACAACATCCAAGAGGTGTCGAAGCTCAACAGCGAGTCCAGGGCCACCAAGAACAACTCGGAAATCAACATCGTCCTCCCCCCTCCAAGGAAACATCACGCTCTTCACCAAGAAGCACTACGAAATGGGCAAGCTGCAGATCAGCAAGGAGATCAGTCCCACCAGCAAGGAGGGCAACCTCACCAGCAAGGAGGGCAACCTCACCAGCAAGGGAGTCCACAGCGATCGCAAAGTTCCCGACCTCACCAAGACCGTCTCTCCCATCAGCGCCAGGCGCGACGAGCATCCCCTGACCGAGCACAAGCTGGCCATCGACAAGCACCACATCAGGTCAGATATCGTCGAGACAGACAGGTCCAAGATAGAAAGGCGGCCCATCTCCAAGGTGGAGTCGTCGTCCAAGTCCCCCCAGATGATGGCCATCACTGACAAGATAACCATCGTCAAGAGCGAGAAGCGCAAGATGGTGAATAGTTCCATCAAGAGGGAGGAATTCAAGGGGGACGTGATGAGCGTTTAGGAGTACGCGCAGAGGATGGCAAGGCAGAGGGGCGAGCTGCTGGGTACGCAGCTAAAACTAGGCAAGTAGCTCAGCTTCATCCCCAACACCTATCTTTCGGGCAGCGACTTCCAGTAGCAGTGTCCCAGCGCGTAGGATCGATCAGATAGTTCAAAAAACGATACAATTTCCTCAACTGCATCACCACCAGCGAGGACTATGAGGTGCGGCTCGGCCTGTCGATGCGGGACATCGAAGCCCACAGGGAGAAGGCTGAGGACGAGTTGTTCAAGGTGCAGTAGTCGGTGAAATAGATCTTTTTCAGCCAGTTGGATTCCTTCATCGACCAGTACGTCGAGAAGGTTCTGAAGTGATGTTTGATATTGCTTGTTGCGTGGGTTGGGTCCGCGGTGTATCTCTTCGGTATATCGCTGATTTAAATTTCAATTCGGTATTAATTTTTTATTACTTTTAACATATCTATGATCAAGTAGGCAATCCTGGTGGGCGGCATCGCCTTCTACGCGTTCGTCATCAGCACCATCGTCAAGGATATCCGTATTTTCCCTTTTTATAAAGGCGACGAAAACTTCAGCAAGTCCTTCCTCCGCATCATCGACAACGACAACGACGGGATCATCACCAACAAGGAGCTGAAGGAGTTCAACGCCTGTCCCGAATACGACGGGAAGAAGTTGACCAGGGAGTTCAAGGAGTACGGGAGGAGAGCCGACCTCAACGAGCTCTCAGAGTTCCTTAATCCTAAATTGGGTAGATAGGATTGGATGTAGTCCTGAAGATGGTTGAGAAGTGCGTCGGAGATATCGAGTCTGCCACCAATCCTGACCACCTCAAGAACCTCAATCGTGAAGAAATTGAAAAGGCCCTCCTCGAAGCCTATGACTTGGACAACGACAACGAGATCAAGTGGGCTGAGTTCAACATCTTCAACCAATTCCTGAAGAAGCAGCCCAAGAACCTCAGGCAAATCTTCAGGTTCTTCGACAAGAACCACAACTGGAAAATCGAGCACAAGGAGATCCAGAAGTGCAAGCCCAGACACATCATCGACTTCCTCGGAACTGGAAAACGCAAATGATCACCCATCACATCAACACCCACCATACACACATATATAATACCCATAACAACGGGGTTGGGGTTGGGGTTGGGGTTGGGGTTGGGGTTGGGGTTGGGGTTGGGGTTGGGGTTGGGGTTGGGGTTGGGGTTGGGGTTGG